>NC_068944.1:45779394-45781894 GCF_026419915.1 Harpia harpyja
GTTTATTTAAAAATGTTGATTAAGTAACAGAAAAGATGTTATGACACTTGTTACTGTGCTGGTTTTCTTTTTTACTCTGGTTATGTGATGGAAGATTTAAAAATCTAGTTTAGTTCTCTAAACCTTTTAAGACTGGAAGTGGCAACAGCAAGACTCTTCAGTGCAGGGTTGTGGGAAGAAGGGGAAGGGTGAGATGCAGAACCCATTTTGTATCTATCATCTGCCTAAAATTATTTAATGCTTGTAAATGCCATTCCAGTTGCAGTATGATGTGCATGCCCACGACTACTCTGGCAAGCGTTTTTGTGTGCGTGATGCACACTATAATGCTGTGGTATACCATGATATACTGCAGTATGGGTAGAGCTTGCTTCAAGTAGCAAAGGCTAAATGGAAAGCCACAGATAGGGCTAGAATAGTTTTAGGCAGTTGCATCTGGTTCCATTTGCTGTATTAACTCCTGCTTTATCAGTTAGTTTCACCCACTAAAGAGGTTTCTCCCTGTCTGATCCTTTCATGGTTCTGTGTAGGACAGACTTACTTCACATACATCCCTGTATCATTGATGGAAAACAAAACAGAACTACTACTGCCTCTTTGCCTCTGCAACTGTCCAAAAAACCTCTTGTGTGCGTGTTGGTGCCAGCCGGCTGTGTGTCTTCATGCTTGCATGTGTGTTTACGCATGACTGAAATAGTCTCATGAGTGCAGTTGCTGAGTGGATACATGTAAAAATGCTTTATACCAGCATTGTTTATCCTTTTGTGTTAGAGTTGAGTGATACCAGTATGAAGACGTTTATACCAGTCCTCTACAGATGGAAGAGGCTGGGATTTGCTTTATGGTGTAACTATCCTTGTGCAACTTTTTATCTGTAGATAAGGTCTTACAAGGAGAGTGTGTTAGACGTGTAGGCTTTCTTCAGGATGCATACACTGTGCAGATTTGCCAAATGGGAAGGTAAACATGCTTGTCTCCAGACTAATTAGAGAATTATTAGGTTTTCATGCTCTTTGTGATCAGATTGTTTCAAAAGGGTTTTAAATTGCATGTGTGCCATGAGCATAATTAACCTGGATCTCATCAATGATTAAAATTACACACCAAGCTTTGTGACGTTTGATTCAGGAGCAATTAGGCTGTCATTTTAGCCATTTCAGATACCAAAACTAATTTTGATTCATTTTCATTCTATGCAAATCTTCTGATGTATCTTAAACTGATCACTTCCTCTCTCTGATTTAGCTGACAAGATTAGATTTGATTACACTTAAAAAAAATTAAGCAGCTATCCTTCATACTTAATATCTCAGTGACCTTCACTGAAGCCTTTCCTGGGCAAGGTTTTTTACTTTTGTTTAATCCCCAAATCACACTAAGTGATTTTATGCAGGGATATAGCACCTGGCTCTTATGTATATAAGTATATATATTGTCTAGCAATGCAAAATTTCTTAATTAGATTTCCTTTTCTTGTAAATGAGAAGATGGAGAAAACATTAATGCTTCAGATATCTAAACCAATAGTTTTCAGGATGTAATGAAACTTTTATACTTAATTGAAAACTTATCTGATAAATTGGCTACTGCTTTTGTCTAAAATTAATGAGATCTATCACTCTGACTTATGACTGGAATGAAGACTGCTTACCTCCTGCATAAAAGCAAGGCAGAGTCTATATCATAGGCTGAAAATAAACAGTAAAGTTTCAGAGTATTCAGCTGTTGTGTACAGTGCCATCATTCTGCAAACTGAGAGATCTGCAAGGACTCGGAGTAGCTTAGGCTGTAATCAGGCTACTATTACAGTGGCTGGAGCCTTGCAGGCTCACAAAAAAAAAAAAAAAGAAGAAAAGCAGACTTTTAACCAATGTGTGCCCAACTTTCCTCTGGTGCTTTTACCCTGCTGCCAGACACTGATATGGCCTTTATAGAATGCATCTCGTTCTCAACAAAGGGAGTTTATGGTCTAAGATGCCTGCCTGCAAGAAATGATTGAAGGATTTTCATCAGTAGTGCTTGCGTATGATTTGTTAAGCTAGGGGAGATGTTGATTGAGGCAGTGGTTGAGAGATGGGCAACTCACCAGGATTGATAACATCAAAATGGTATTTGAAATGGTGTTCATTACGTTTTGCAATGAAAAAACTGAGTGCATGCGATTGTCCCCTAGGATGATGGGACTGGTTGCAGTAAATATTAATTTCTGTTCCGTTGCCCATTGAGGTGACTGAAGTGTGGGGAAGAATTGTGATTGGTGCTTAATCAGGGATAGCCAGCTACCTGCTGAGGGCTTTTGCACAAGGAAGATTTGTAGTAAGCTGATTTACTTGGTGAAATGAGAACCTTCGAAGAGTTCTGCCTGTGTTGACGATGGCTGCAATATTTAGAATTTTAGTTTACGTTATCTTGTTGTCATTAGGGAGAAATAAAGACCAAGCAAATAAACTAGCTGAAAGGGAAACAAAAGGAAAAAAAGAAAATATAAATCTTTTCTGCT
>NC_068944.1:45786894-45831894 GCF_026419915.1 Harpia harpyja
ATAGGGAAGGAGATCACTTTCTGGCATATGTATCTGTTTGCAACCATAATCTATCACAGCCAAGTTACTTTACATTGGTATTTTCAGTAAGCACATGCAATATGCCACATTATTACCAAGGATATTCAAAAGTAAGCACTATCATCCTTTTGTCTGCCCTTCTTTTCCAAGCCAGTAATGATATTTCACAAACATGAAAGGGTGTGGTATAGATAAATATGTTAGTAGAATAGCAA
Organism: Harpia harpyja; assembly: GCF_026419915.1. NCBI lineage: Eukaryota > Metazoa > Chordata > Aves > Accipitriformes > Accipitridae > Harpia > Harpia harpyja. The sequence continues at coordinate 45,787,131 of NC_068944.1, forward strand.
CTATATTTTTATCTTTACTGGAAAAAACTATGTGGATATAATGAATATGTGGGAGTGATGAATACCATTTATTACACAACTTGTCATGACTTTTTCCAAACCCTAATTATGGGGTAACTTATTTTCTGCAGTGTGTTTACTGGATTGGCTTGATTGTCTTGGTTCATGTACAAAATATAACACATTCATGTCCAAGATGAATAACTTTGTAACTTATTAAAAACTTCTTTTGTCTAGGGGATATAAAAATTCAGGAAATATTGCAAACCATTAGTCACTGTAATAAGCTCTAAATATGATTAGAAAATCCATTTTGCAAGTGTTATCTATTGATTTATACTAGAAATCTGTGATAACTAAACTATCAGGAGTCATCTGCTGATTACAGCAACTATGCTGGTTTTCTAATCATGTTGAAAATGTGTACACATGGAACAAATGCAGAAAAGCCTCAGCAGACCTCTAGTTTAAGCAAGAAATAATGTTTTGCTGGTGTTCAACCATGTTCAAATGGTTGTTCCAAGCTAACACAGGGTGCACAGGCAGCCACATAGATTTTCATTTTATAACCTGGTAGATGCAACCTTGGTGGATCTGCTGTGGACAAAAATGGCAGTAACACAAGATCGGGTCTATTCTATTGTCCCACAGTGCTGGCTGCTCTGCTAATTTAATTGTGTATTTTATTTAAACTGCATTTTTCCTTAACTCTAGGGGAGTGGGGGGTTTGTGCTTATTTGTTGGGTTTTTTTAAAGATCTAGAGTCCTGTTTTAAAAAGTGCCACATGAACTGAGACTCTAGTAGCACAGTTAGTCTGCCTTAGCAACAAAACTGCCTTCAGAAGTTCCTGCTTCCTGTCATCCGGGAAGCGGTTCCTTGCTCCCTCCACTTACACCGATTGTGGAGCCACACTCTAAGTTAGGTTTTTAAATGATCTGAGTTAAACATTATTGGTCCCCATCTCTTTTTTAGAGAGTTAACCTGGATGATTTCAATGATCTGTTTTATAATGCCACCATTCAGAGAGATGCTGCTGCGAACCGTGTCACAGACAGGAATGATACAATGAGAGGTGGGAAGGCAGAGGACTTCTCTCAGATGGCTTCACTGGCAAAGCTTCGGAGATTGTTGAAAATAAGATGCCAGTTGCTTATTTTTTCAATAAAGCTATAGGCATAGCTATGGAGTTGCAAGGTACAAATTGTCTACTCAAAACAGCACTGTCTCTTCACTCACTCAACCCGATCTCTAGAGAAATCTTCGTCAAATATGTTAGGGTTTGCAGCATGTCCTGCAAAACATTTGATTTAACATACTAAGAGAGTGAGTCTCATCTCTGAGCCCTCATCACTAAAAATGTCCTGTCGCTGAACCTGCTTCTTTGCCATATACTGATTTGTTAGATGGAGCAATTCAGTAGTGCCTATGTGGTGCAGCTGTTGTACATGGCAAATGACCATCACTAACCTTTTAAGTTCAGTATCTGAATCAGTTAGGGTGAAAGACATCCCAGTGGAGAAGGAATGCATAAGCTCTTAGACACCCTCTAAGCTTCATGTCCTACAGAAGGACAACTGAATGTGTACTGCTGGTAACCATAGGGTTGCAAGTCTCCCGATACATGTATTTTTAAAGACTTGTCCCTAGGATTGCTAGGGAGAATCTCAGCTTTTTAAAGTTTCTGTCCCTCATGTCTTCTCAGAGAAGCTTGGAAATTTGAACCCCGCTAGGCTTAACAACTGGCAGAAAGCAGATAGCATGTACACGTGCACACACTATTTTTATATAATCTCATTTTAAGGCTAATTTGAAGGAGAGGAATGACTTATTTAAAGTATCAATTGGAGTATTAGTAGTATTATTTTTTTAAGATTTGGGGTTGGCAGTACTACAATGTGTCCCAAATAACCAAAATGTTCTAGATGTGTGTGCTTTATAACAGAATGTAATGCCTCTGTACGTCACCCAGAAAACTTTACTTTTGATTGTGGGTGTACATTTAGGCCTCAAGGTGGAAATAAATGAGATTTTGAAAGTCTGTAAAGTTATCTGCTAGCAGACTTGATAGCTTCGTCAGGTCTTGGTGAAGCTGTTGATACCAAGAGAGTTGTAAACTTTTTTTCTCTTCATATATCAGATAAACTTTTAGAGCACCTAAGGAAAAAAAGAACATTAATTTGTATGAATAATAGATATATGCCTTGGGAGTAATATCGAATATTCATGAATTGTGTTTATATTCAAGCAGCTCCTCTAACTCTTTTAAAATTAAGGTGCTGTGAATATGGTTTGGCAATAAAAACTTTAATACTAAAACCATCTGAAAGCACAGAAAAAGAATCTGTGACTTTGTTCCTTTGCTTTGTCAAGTACCTCAAAGTTTTTTTAGTCATTTATATTTATTTAAATGTTATTGTTTTGTGAATTTTCTTTTTATAAATGTTGCCGTAACAGCTTGATTTCTCTTCCTGTGCTTAACTATTGATGGAATAAAAGGATGTCTTTTCATAACAGTAGCTTTTAAAGCGACCACGAACATCAGAGCTTCTCTTCTGAAGCTGTATAATTTTAGGCAGTACTGAAATGTCACTTTTAGAGTTAGATTCTAAATGTGGCAAAGTGAAACCTTTAGCTGTTTTTAAAGTTATTTAAAAAAGAAATGGCCTGATTGCTCCTTACAGAAGTGCAGTATTCAGATGGTGTTGGTAATGCAACTGCTAGGAACCAGAACAAAGATGGCCTTACCCTGAGTGAACTCAGCTTGGCCTAAATGAATTTCCCAAAGACTTACATTTGGAATTGTGGTGCTCGATATTAGCAAATTAAACCACAGAAGAGTTACAAGTCCTTCGCAGTGTCCATCAAGAAGCATTCAATGACTCCACAAGTAAACAGAGAAAGCCTCTATAGCAACAGAGTGCATTTCCATTCTGCAGGAGGAAGCGTTCAACTTCTGCAGATTTGGGAAGCTAAGGCAAGACAGTGATCTGTCTCTGTGGATATAAAGTACATATAGTTGGAACTGCTCTTAAGGAAGCCATTTTGTAGCTTAGTCAAATAGCTTTTGATTCAGGGAACCACATATATCACGTCCTGTGCTCATAAAATAGTTTCCAAATACTTTTAATAAATAAATAAATACATACAGGGTAGCCTTTTTGCAAAGTAAACTGGAGTGACTAAAAAGAAGTTTCAGTTAACCAAGTAACTGAACGACATGATCAATTTGTAATCACAAATAAGTATTTGAAGTTAGTCCATAAAAAATATTATTCCATTAGCTGATAATAGCTTTAATAGACATTACTTTTATATTGGATATTTACTGCAGTTTACATCATATATGCAACTATTTAGGAGCTCAGGGAAAGTGATAGGCAGCAGTTAGCAGACTAATACTCAGCTGTGTGAAAACCACCTTGGTTTTCCCTTTATTGACAAAATATTGATCTATAACACTATTAATGTTATGATTGTCAGTTCAATTTGGATAGGTCACCTTACCTCTCGTGTTCTCAAACGGCAAAGATATTACCCAAAAGGAGTGACCTGATTTCAGTTTAAGAAGGTTAAAGGTTAAAGGTTAGCTCAAAAGCATCATCTGCCTAGCTGCTTAACTTTAAACTGATCAATTTAATGAAAATCTGTTTTGCAGATGGTGTTTTAATGTCTTTGGCAGGATTTAGGCAGCTTTAACATTAGACGTATGCTAGTAAAAATTATTTCTTTATTTGACCAGAACAACACCTTTTCTTTTATGTTTTAAGGTAAAAGGCATGTGGGATATGGTATTTTGGCAAAGGACCCAGAAGCAGAAAGTGTTGATGATCTTTCCATATGGGCTCAAAACCAGAATACCCTTATGTCTATTGCTAACGATGACTGAAGAAACAAACAAAGCTGTATTCATTTTTTACCATAATGTTTTACTTTGAACCCATAAAAAAGAATTTCAGTCAGAGCTGTCCTTGGAAAAGGCTTGTCTTCTTTGCCTAGGGTGGAATGCAACAGCATTAACATTTTTAACCTGGCAGAGCATGCTGATTGTCTCTTTCAGACTTTGTATTTGTAGATCAGCAGTATTCTTTTTCCTACTCACAAGCTGAGTAGTAATTGTATTAGTTAGCTGTAGATACCATAAATAATAAGGCAAATTAGTCAATCCAAATGCTAAGTTTTATCTGATGGAGGTTATCTGAATAAACAAAGAATTAGATCCTTGGGAGTGTAAAGCAGAGCTTTGTGTTTATGTCTTCTGAGAATCTGGCCCTCACAGTTTTTGCCAAGATAATTAAGTTTCAGCACAAGCACGTCTTTCTATTTTCAGATGTATGCAATTCAATAGGAATTTCTTGGGCTGCTAATGCAATACTATTATATGTTAGCTTTGTAATTAGCTAGGACTCTATCCCTTTGCTGAAGTGCATTGTAATATTACACACACAAGCATAGCTTGCATTTTGCAGTCATGAAAGTGGTGCCCTTTGTTTCATACTGACCTTCCAACTTATTTAAAAAAGAGTTTACAATAAGCCTTTGTTTTGTCCACAAATGATCATAAACAGCTTTCTAAAGACCCCAATAAAATGAGATAATCACAAATGTATAACATCACATATTGAAAGGGTGGAAGAACAAACGGGGCTTTTACTATATTTTATAGGATGGATTTATAGTCTGTCCTTGGGTCACTTAGGGCCAAGAATTTTCACGGTCAACTGCTTGGTCCTGCTAGCTAGCATCCTCTGCAGGAAATGCAAATACCATGCAGCACCTGCTCTTCAGCTGGGGTTATGCACTGCTTTTTTAAAGCGAGGTGTCCACTCCTCTGCTGGTTCAAAGTCAAAATCTTAATTAGACTAGCTTTTTTTCTGCATCTGTCATCAGCGAAGCAGAATAGTCTGTCTGGATTCCATAATGCTGTTTGCATATTTGGATTTTAAATCAGCCAGGATATTGAATGCTTTCCTCATCTTTATCACGTGCAGGAGGCACAAGTGGGATTTAGTCCTTAGGTAACTTTTAGTGTAACAGTTCCCCAAGGAACACTGCTTGGGTTTTTCTCATTATCCTTGTTCTGGATGAAAGCATCGTTGTTAGGAATTAACAACTGAGGTGGGGGGTGTGAAGTATATGCATACTAGGATGAATGGACTAACAGCCCCAATCACTTTGTTTGTTTTACTCTGTTTGGCATGAAACGTTGATACTTGTTCAGTCCGGAATTAACAGAAAGTCACATTCTTTTCATTTCAATTGTCCTGCACTAACTTTTTAATTTAAAATCAAATATCCTAGATATGTGCCAGTCCAATTATTGAACTGTCATTGTCCCAGTATGATGGTAAAAGAGGTCAGGAGATTGTGCAGCATTGATTTGCATAAAAATCATTGTGGAAAGGAAATTGGAATATGTCTGCACATCTGAGGAGCCAAAACATATTTTGCTTAATCTTATTCTTGTTGTTTGTTTAGGTGAAGAAAGCTGTTTCCAGTGATAAACAAAAGTTATTCTAATTTGTTGCTAAACATAAACCTCACGATAGAGGATATTTCAATTTTTATAGTACTTTCAGTTTTATGTTCATTTAAGGTTTTAAATGCTTTATGAAATTTCATTTCCACTGTAAGTTTTAGTTATTGTAATTCAGATTATGTTGTTGTGCTTACATGTATGAAGAGAAACGAATGTTCAGAGAACACATTGTGTAGTCAGCTGTACATAGCTATACATAACATATATGCCTACGGTATTTACTTATACACTATAGACAAGCATATTTATTTAACCCCCCCCCCCAAATAAATTGTGCGCTAGCAGAATAGTAATTTCAATCCTATTCTTTTTTATTTTAAATTTAAAATCTAATAGTAGAGAAATAATTTTCACATTATATGTCATGTATATTTAATTGATATTCAGATGTTGCCTGGCTCTCAGATAGTCCTTGTGAAAAATAGTATGCATTATATTCAGCTTATGGTACACTGCTAAAGCAGAAAGGTACTCTCAAATCATGGTTTAGAGAATCCCCATGTTCTTCCATTGAAATGCTGTCTAGGATCCCAGTCTGTGTGCTGCCCTGGGTGAGGATGTATAAGGCTACTCTTTGAAAGGAGGCTGTACCAGACTGTTTGGACAGGACTTGCAATGCGCAGCCTGCCCAGTGGAGCCCCAGCTCGTAGCTCCTCTTGCAGAGCAGGAAGAGTGAGCAAGGAGGAGAGCAAAAGCAGCATAAAGAGAATCAACCTCATTTATTCGGTATGCTCAACACACAAAATGGCTGTGTAACAGCTGGTTTTTGTGCCTGGAGTTCTTTCATTCTGACATTAAGAGAAATATGTAATTATTTCTGACTGAGGTTCAAAGTAGAGACGCAGTGTATAGCATATGTAAGAGTATTATGTCAATGTGAGTGCGTGTGTATATGTGCATAAATAGATTGCAGCTATGGATTTAGCAGCCACTCCCTCCCAGCCTTGCAACATAGATTTTCTTGTTACCCTTAGGAGATTTTAGCTGATACTATGCAACTCACTACAGGTGCCTTCTCTAAAATTGTAATTACAGTTTACCAGACTCTCCCAGGTGGGATTTTTCTCCACCATCTCTTCCATGTATTTAAGAACAAGCACTAAAAAAAAAAAAAGACTGAGACATGACAGGAAAGTTATATTTTGACATGCATATGTGTACTTCAGCTTTGCTATTGCTTTTGCTAAGTGATTTAGGAGAAACTTTCCCTTGGCCTATGCATTTGTCAGTCTGTCCAGACAAAATTCCAGAATTGGGAAATTATGGGAGGATTGATGGGAATAAAACCTCAGAGACCTCATATGTACAGGACTGAGCTTTGAGCTGTTTGATACACAGCTCTTGAGACTGTATTGGCTCTATATGTGTCTGTCTTGCTAGATAGACAAATTCATTTTCCACATTTATTTTTTTCCTCCTTTGGGGTACCACTGGAGCAATGCTCCAGTCAGATTTTGTGAGGAAGGATAGTGAAGAGGCTGATGTGAAATGCTGAGTAATACCAATTCTGTTGGTTTTAGCAAGAACTGGGCACAATGCAGGAGACATATTTTATTGGATAAACTTCCATGTGTATGTTTGTGGGCAAAATGCAATACAGTAGAACAGGAAATAGGTAGTAATTACATTAAATGTGAGTAGGGTTTTTATGTTAGTAAAACATAAATCATGAGCGGTAGCTTGTAACATTTTTTGATCCTGGTGGTCTGTCTGTTAGGCTGGTGTACTTAATACAAGCAGATAGTGCAGAATGATGATTGTACATCCTCGTGCTGATATATAAAGAAAGTGAAGCTATGCTAAGAGCCACAAGACCTTCGCTTTGTGGACAGCCATGAAGGAGGATGTCATGACCCCCTTGGTCTGCAGCAGAAGGTGCCAGCCCTGCAGTTCTGCAGCAGACAGATACACAGAGTATTGTGCACCATAGCCTCAGGGGAAACTGTATGTTCTACTCTCCCTGTGGGAGGGATGGCATTAAGATAATCTTTAGCTTTTAAAGGCAGGGGGCATTGAAGGGAACAAAAATCGAGCAAAGGTAGTCCTTGAATGATGAAGTGTGCAGATTCCCATGCCAGGGGCATCCTACTGCAGTGGCAGTGACAAAAACAGACAAAAAAATGGTTTTCTCATATATGAAGAATATGAGCAATACTCTTTGCTTATATGCATGAATAGGAAGCTACATATTGCTAATGGGAGCCATGAATGGTAATATAGTAATCTTATTCCAAGAGTGGATATTTGACCACACGAGTTGCCTAACAAAAAATGTCATTTTTTCTTTTTCAAACTGTTATCCTAGAGTGTTAATCAAACCATGCTGTTAACATGATTCACATGTCTAAAATACATGACTATATAACTACTGGTTTATTGCTGGATGTGTGCAGGCAACTTAGCATATAGGGATAGTATTCAGGAGTCTGCCCAAAGTGTTTATTTGTAATCTCTGTTCTCCGTTGTAAACTGTCCCAGAGAACATACGCCACTTCCTTGCACTGCTTCTGGAGAGAAGAACCATAGACCCGCCTCTACCCATAAAGGCAGCACAGAATCTGCTGTTCAAGGAGAGTTTGTGCCCAGACTTTTTATAGAAAAACAGCTTACCCTTATTCAGAGAAATGTCATGATCAATCCTGTTGTGATGACCCTGTTTAAAACAAAGGCTTACAGTGGAAACTCTTCTTACCAGAATTAGCAGGCACTTCCAATGGTCTATATAGTCTCGTTCTAAAGCTGTTTGACATGTATGGAATTTTTCCATTGACATTCTAAACTTACGATTGAACCTACAGCAGTCCTTGGCTGGGGGTGTGGGGGAGGTCAGTTGTCTCCCAACTGCTTTATTAAGAAGGAAGATGTTTTCCATGGGAAATCCTGAAAAGTTGAAACTGGCTCAAATATCATACCAGGTATGACTGATGTTATCCTTATGCTAAATTCAAAACTCTGGGTCCTAATGGCAAAAGAGAAGGAAGGGCACTTCTTATTCACAGAATCATAGAATCAGAATATCTAGAGTTGGAAGGGACCCATAAGGATCATTGAGTCCAACTCCCTGCTCCTCGCAGGACTACCTAAAACTAAACCGTATGACTAAGAGCACTCCTTGAACAGGCTTGGTGCTGTGACCACTTCCCTGGGGAGCCTGTTCCAGGGACTGACCACCCCTCAGTGAAGAACCTTTTCCTAATGTCCAGTCTGAACTTCCCCTGATGCAGCTTCATTCCATTCAAACAACAATGTGCCTCTTTTCTATGTAACCTAGACAAAAACTCTGGGAAATAGATTGAGGCAAAACTACTGAAGTTTTCTAATTGAATAAACACTTTGTGAATGGCCAGAAGCTTGATATTTTTACAGCTGGGACAATGAAACAGAGTCTAAGGAGGATCGTGGTATTCTTGCTCTTTGTGTCTGCTGGTGATGAGAGCATGGAAAAAGGCTTGCTTTACTACTGAAATGAGACAGCTTTTAGTATCTAGATGTTACTATTTTGGAAACACCCTTTGGCATTTGCAGATATGTACGCAGCTAATGAATGACTGGAGATTAGGAAGAATGAAGCTGGTGGAAAAAACAAGGCCAAACTGCAAGTGTTTCTGAAAACCTTTTGTCCTTATTTGTCCAGGAACTTCTGTGACTCAAAATCTTTGACCCAGGAGGAAGTCAGGACCCTGCTGTGATATATCAGAGCAGGATCTTCTGAAGTCAGCTCTCAGATGACAAAGATCACAGGCCACAAAATAGTTTAAGACTAATTAAGAAATTTGTGACCTAGAGTCATTGGGCAGATTTGAAAGCACTGCTGTATTGGCCCCAGCGTAGATGCATCTCAGAAATAGATGTTGTACCTATGTTGTGGATATCTTTTGTCAGTTTTTGACTTGCTAAGATAGTCTCACAGGTGATGATGAATTGGATATGCTGTCAATGTGTTCCCTCTCCCTGTTCCTATATCCACTGGTATTTCTTGCAGCATGTCAGGCTTTACCAGTATCTTTATGATACTTGAATTTCTGTGACTTATAGAACTCAAGGGATGAAAATCTTCAGAACTAGTCATTAGGACTCCTGGCAGGTATTTTTGAGAAGGAGAAAATCCTTTCTCAGTTAGACGCTTTGTAGTCTCTTTGAATGTTTTTTTTTCATTTCTTGAAAAACAAAAATAGGTTTGTGGGATCATCTATGACTCAACATATTGCATGTAGGACCTGAATCCAGAAGTCTTTCTAGGGTTTTCTTTTCTTTCATGAGTTCTCCTCTGAACAGCTCAAATTCTGTGGCCTCAGCTACCTCAAAAGTATCAAACAGATGATAAGGTTTACCTAAAGCATTTTGGGGTATACAAAGTACAAGAACTATGCTAGCTTTGAAGAGTTGTATGTATGTAATATTTTTTATGCTAAGGAAGAGTGTTGAGCTGGTAATCAATAAAAGGAGAACTCTGAAATCTCATGTTACAGAGTTAAATCTTGTATCCCAGTTCGCTCAGCTTTTGTGCTCTGCAGATTCAAAGGCTTTGTGCCTCACATGTTCACACCAGGAACTAAACAAATGTCTCTCCTTTACTTCTAGTAGTTGTTTGTCCTAATAGATTTAGAAGGTAAGCTCAATACTGTCTGGACTAGGAAACAGAGCATGGCCTTGGGAAAAAAGAAAATGTGTCTCTAACCAAGCAGAGGTGAGTGAGAGGTTGGCCCCCAATATGTTTGGCAGTCTAAATGGACCTTACAGAAATGTAATTAAGCATACCACTTAATTTCTTCACATATGTGAAGAAATCTCTCTCTTTCTGTCTGCCTATATTTATCTGTACATGTGCTTAATAGAGTGTCTGTTACTGGGAGGAATGAGTTAGAGATGGAGTCTGAAGTTGTTCATGCTCATGAGAACTCAGATATTATCCAACACTAGTGTTAAGGAGGAAGTCGCAGTTGTTGGAGACTGGGTTTCTTGCACAGGGGATGCAGTGGAGGGAAGCAAAAAGGCAGGTGTGTGTGCTTATAAAAGTGTACACTTCCCAAGAGCATAAACAGAATTTAAAACTATGTGTGTCCATACATACCCCAGGCTGCTACTGTCACCTAATACTGTACAAAGGTCTATATATGTTAGTGTCTGCTGTAGTAAAGGTTGGATTTCCATTTCTGTTCTAATTTCCTTCTCTCAGTTACTCATAATTTTCTTATAGACACTTTTAGGGCTGAAATTACCAGGATTTGGTCTGGTGGTAAAGAATATTTCTTTCTTCTTTGGAGCTGTTTCTGAGTCACTTAATCATGAAATATATTTCCAGCCTGTCCTAATGAAAAATACTCCATTGCAAATAAAGTTACTCAAGTACACCTCTTGCAGTGGCTGTCCGTAACAGAAGAGAATGCTATTTTAGAAGCAATAACACATTAATAGGCCAAGTATGCAATCACTGTGCTATCACAGCAAATTATACCATTAGTCCACCTTATCTAATCTCTTTGCTCCAGACTGGCTAACAACAATTCCTTGTCAGAGCAGAGCAAAAATATCTTTCATGGGCAAATACAGAATAATGTTGCTCATACAGGAAAATTCTTTTTCTTCTTGTATGTCCTCTGTACTTAAAGAACAATGAATTATCATCATATGAAATCAAGTTTTGGTTTTTTTTCCCCAAAAGTGGTCTTTGGGTGGTCTTATATGTACACAAATATCACACGCAGTGGGAAGGAGTTCCACAGGTTAATTTAACCTGCATATAAATATCATTTTTCAGCTTTTAAAAATTTCTGTCATTCATTTAAGTTATTAAGTTTTGTTTGTTTATTCATCTGGTAACAGAACAAGAAAGATCATGTGTTCTTACTTGCTTTATGATCTTTCTATATAATCTTTATATCTTCATAATAATCTTTATGATTATTTTCTGATCTTTCTATCATGTCTCTCTTTTACTTACACTATTTATACACCAAAGAATTTAAATCTATTCAGTGTTGCTTTTAGTGGAAGTTTTTCCACTTTTCTGCTAATCCCATTGCTGATCTCTGAACTCCTTCTACCCCTGCTAAATTTTTCTTGAGATATACAGATATTTCAGAACTGAACACACTGTTCTCAGTGGAGCTGTGTGATCTTACTGTCCCATGCCTGGTGCATCCAAAAATATAATCTGCTTTAAACAAATCCTATTGCATCCTGTGCTGGAAATATGTTGCCTTTCATTGCATGTCTCTTCCCACGCCCCCCCTTCATACTGATGCCCAAGTGTCCTAAAGCGGTTACATTTAACTTAGACACCAGTAACATGTTTGATTGGTTCAAATTATTCCTTCTAATATACATTTTCTTGGATTCATTTGTCAATACTGAATTACACCTGTGTGCTCAGCTAGCTTTAAACCTCTCTGGCATACCTGATGGTTCTTTGGCTGGTCTTGACTGGCATGAATTCAACTATACCCTCTGCAAGATCAGTCCTAGTTTGATGTTAGAAGGCCCAGAGTTAACTTTTGTTCTGTTAAATGGCCTGTTAGTTCCTCTAGCTTATTTTCTATCTCTGTCAGTTTCTAATCCAGGACTTTTTTGCCTCTGTGTTAGGTGCCTATGTTAAGTGGTTAGGCCACTTCTGCTTAGTCAGCCAAGAGGGAAAAACTTCAGTTCTGAATTACCCCATGGAAGAATTCATTTCCCCCTAGTATTAGGAGAGTGAGGGAAAGAAGCATCCAGCTTACCCCCGTGTCACATTGCCTGTCTCTTCAGACAGCTACCTCTTGTTGCTTTCCCACATTTTTTGCTATACATAGTGACTTGGGGTGCAAATACCCATAGGCATTTAACTATTTGTTGAGCCTGAAAAACAGAAATAGCTAATTAGCCATCCATCTGCAAAATTTACCCCAGATATTCATTTGCTGGTGCAAAACAGAAGATGTTGTTTCTGCATGTGGACTACAAGGATGAGGCATAACTCAAATGGACTCTTTGTACTGTGCTCTTTTTATACTGTTCAATGCTAATTTTAATGTATTATTGATTGTTATTAAGGTACACCATGAAATACAGATGGGATGTCTGTTGTGGTTGAAGTCGTACTGTGGGAGCTGTGTTGACTTTTGGACTGTTCTGGCCTTCATGCTGCTTGACATGAAAACCTTTAACATTAGGGTTTAGAAGAGAAAGGAGTATATAGTTCCTAAGTTACCCTGTATGTAGTGTGAAGTAATGTGAAATTATGATGCCAAATGCCATCCCCACCAAGTCAGCACAAAATTTGAAATGAAATACTAGTTTCAGAGCAAGCCAGGAAGTTCCTGATTCCCTGTGTGAGTATATACAAACACTAGGTTAGGGCAGTCGCCACCTGAATTTAAATTATCTCTGCTACCTGCCAGTGGTGAGGGAAGTGCTAAAAGTGGAGGGATTAGGGATCTGATTTTCAGAAATGCTGAATGCTAGCGGCTCCTGCTGATTGCATATGTTTAGCATCCTGGGGTCCAAGGTCACTCTCAGGTGGTGACCGGCTCCTCTGTGCTGACTGCCAGCCTCCGTCGTTGTACAGCCCTCCTGGCTGGATGCATTGGCTAGTTTGAAATACACAAAAATTGCATGAGAGGATCAATTACTGCTGAAATGTCACTACTGAACCCTGTAATACTGCTAATTAGTTAAAGCAAAAGAGGCATGTTGATATGCATTTATCTTAGCTGTAGCTCACTGAATATCTTTTCACAAAATTAAGTTTGAAATACTTAGATTCTCCCCCCTCCCTCTTTCTGGGAAGTTAAAGTACGTAACTGTTGTTTTTTTCCTTTTTTATTTCCTATGTCCCCGTAAAATGAAATACTTCTAAATGGTTCTTACTATCTCCAGCAGTTTGTATCTTAGAATAGTCTGCTTCTGTTTGAAACTCTTAAAGAGGGTATTAGTCATTGGAGAAAACTTGAAATAAGGAAATGTATGACAAACAGACGGTCACAGGACAGCGCTCTCTAACCTTGGCTCAGCTCCCTTTCTGCCATTAATGGAGCAAAAGAAATTGGAGATTTGATGCAAGCTCCCTGCCATGGGGGAGGGCAGGGTTACTCTGCTCATGTCAGGGAGTCCCCGGCTGGCAGAGAGCCAGCTGCGTGCGCACTGTCCTTCCCACCTCACACCACGCAGGGAACGTCTCGAGAAAAGGACCGGGAAGGGCAGTAGCTAGAGCGCATGTAAGCGTGTCTGTGATGAGAGTGAAATCCCACCCTGCACAGGGAGTTGTGGGGAGCTCCCGGGTAGAGCCGGCTCAGGGGCATGCTGGTGACCGCAGGAACCTTTTTGTGTGGGACAGAAAGGCAGCGGCTGCTGTCACAAACTGTAGGGTCTGACTGCAGTCCTGTATTTTGATCCCTTGCTCAGGTAGGTTTCATTTCTCACATGGTCACCTTTGCAGGGAGCCTGCCTGGGCTGTGTCAGTGCGTTCTGGGCTTGATGAACTATCGCAGTTGTTTCCAAGCACTGGTTGTTCTTTTTAGTTGCTAAAACATATAGCAGGCTCTCATTCACACACTCCATCCCCCAACTTTTCATCTGGCATTCAGGTTTTGGTGAAGATTATTTCCTCAATTTGCCACAAAGATAAGATACTCAGCTGCTAATGGTATGAGCAGAGTCTGTGAGGTGTTTTCTTTAGTATGAGATAGGTCATATTGTTAAACAAAAGTCTAAACATTTGGGAAGATACAGGAAAAATACAGGGGTTTTACTGGTTGTGTGACTTTTCATCCTCTGTAGAATTTGTCTGAAGCTTTAAAAAAATTGTTTGTTTCCTATTAAAATGGTGATGAGAGGAAAGAGATGGGAAGAATGTGGGCCAAATCCATCTTTGTTGTAATATTGCTGATCTCGGTAGTGTTACTCCAAGAATGGAGTTGGCCCAGGAGTTTTCCAAAAATGACAGTGTTTCTTAACTCTGTCAATTGACTGGGACATGGCTCTCCTGTGGTTTGACTACTGTGGTTTGTCACTACTGTGAGAAATTATCCAGTTCAAAAAGTTCTGTTATTTGGGTAATTTCTTGCTGAAATTGATGGTTACTGTTTCTGTTTTTCTCCCGAAGTTTATTTCTAGGGTTTTTCCATTTGTTTCTGGTGCTCTGGAGAAAAGGCTAGTTACAAAGGAAGAATCAGAGAGACTGCTCTGCAAAAAGGGTGTGAAAAAGAGGAGAGGATTTGAATTTGGAAGTGTTTTCCCTCTCCCCAAAACAGCTCCCCTGTTTGATACAGAGTGTGTGTTGTTAGAATAAAATCCACCTCCTAAATATCTCTTACAGATCAAAACAGGTTACTTGGTATTGATAACCATGACATACTTTGTGAGCATACACGCTAGGTCACCTCATCCATAGTCTGTTTCTCCTCCTAAATTATTCCACATTTGTGAGCATTTTTCAAGCAGCTACTATTTAAAACCAGAAAGCCTCCACCCTGAAAGGCCCCAACCTGTCAGAAACATTTCCTTTCTTGCCTCAAGCCTGGAATTTCACTCCAAAACGCCAGCTCCCTCAGGACTGTGCATAGTGTCATCCTTGCCTCGTGGTTTACTCTCTGCAAACCCAGTTGCGCACACATACGGCCAGCGTTTACCACCTCACCACATTCTTCTTCTTCCTGCTCTACCAACATCTCTACGTGTCTATTTTCACAGTGCCATCTACATCTGGAACGGTGTCATTTCCGCAGCACTTAGCCCAATTTCACTCTTGCCAAGCCCCAAACTCCTTTATATTTTTTGTCTCTTCTGCCAATAATCTTTCCCACTTTCTCTTGTGTATACATGTGTGAGTGTTTGTGTACATTATCAAATATGCATTTCTAATTATTTGGGGTGAGTGGGATAAAGGTTTTATTGTCTCGAGCTTGAGTTGGGCTGTGTTGTTTTAAGTAATAAAGACAGAAAAAGGTATGCTGACCATCCCACGGGAAACTATCATGCATTTTGAACCTCCTGCATATTTTGCATTAGGAAAAATATGTTAGAAATTTGTAGAGCGCTCTTTAACTGTATAAATACTCTTTTTTCATATGGCTGCATGTACCAAGCCAAGCTCCACTAATACTAAGGGGAAAAAACACCGCTGTGACTTTGTGACTAATATATTTTAGAAACATCTTACATTTTTCCTATAATAGCTTTTCCATACATAATAGCATTTCAGTTTGAAGGTCTGACATCTCAAGGCCTATCAGAGTTAAAAACAAGTGCTCGCATTCTGTTGGAAAGCTGGAAACTTCCCACCTCCAGTGCTATAAAACTCCTTTTTCAGACTCACAGATCACAAGATTAACACATCATTGGTAGAAGGCCCATCCTGGGTGTTGGCTCAATGTGATTTGAAAGGAAATTTTTCCATTTGAAAGGAAGCAAGGAAAAAGACTTGATGGTGGTTTGCAGCAAAACCAAACTAATGAGGGCTGATTTAAGCTATCTGGGCTTGGAGCATTAATAATAACTACCCTTGGAGACTGTTTTAGGTCTTGTTCCAAGCACAGAGATTATGTTGACACTGTCTTCTAGGACTGACTTGAGACTTCTCTGAAGACCATGCTCCTCTGCCTTCCACATGACAGGTACACAAGTGTGCCTTGGGAGGTCAGAGCATTCTTTGTGAAGGGTGCTGGACCTGTGCTGGTTCACACTGGCAATCCAAAATCTTCCATGTGGCATCAATAAATCTGGGATGCCAGCAAAATACAGCATGTACAAGCTCCAGGCCATGGTCTTTCATTCTGTTTTAGGCATAACCAGTGGGGCAAATAATTATCTGGCTATGTAAAGATGTCAGACCAGGGGTTTGATATTCTCAGTACATATCCCAATGTGACTCTGTGTTGTCATTTAGAAAGGGTTAAGATTTGGCCCAACTCAAGCAAAAGGTAAATTTTCCATTGACTTTAGCGGCACTAAGATTTCACACTTGACACTGTTAAATCTATCCTATATAAAGCTTTGTGTATATGCGTGTGTATATAATATATATCACAAACCTGTACAAATGTGTTTCTGTATATTTAACCAATTATAGAAACTAAGTGTGTTTAAACCATCTAATATGCAGTTGCCTAGAATGAATGAACTAAAAAGTCTGGATAGTGCTAAAATATTCAGAGAATGTAATGGGGGCACGTTTAGCACAATTATAATATTGAGAGTTTTGTTCCATTTATCAGGTGCCTTCCTCTACTGTAAAATCATGGCTTTTTTTTTCAACTACAAATGTTTTACATTATAAAATTGTATAAAACAGACCAAAAATTGGGAAGTGTAAGAACAGATAAGCTGAAGACTTGAGTGCTTTAGGCTAACTTCTCTTACCAGCTATCAGAGATACAGAGGGAGACTGTATTTGAAACCCCTCATCAGAGCAAAATGAACGTTTTAGCATTCTCGGACATAATATCAGGCTAACATGCTCTCTGACTGACATCCAGTGCATATTGTATAATTGCCAGCCTGCTTCTCTGGGTGCCTTGAAGATTACATTTTTTTAATGTTCCAATATTAATAACCAGATGTGATCTTCTTCCTGCCCAGGGGTCAAGCTAGCTGGCCAGGTCAGGCTGTTTGTCTGTGTGCACAGACTGTGAAGTCTATTCAGAATGACAGGTATGGGGGGGGGCGGGTAGGGTGTTAACCTCGAGACCACCAAAAGGGACTTCTCCCTGCTGGGAACAAAGACCAGCAGGAGCTTCAGCCTTTTTCAGTACTCCTGGGATTTTAACCAAGTGAACAAAAGATGATGCACAGCTGAAGAAATGCTCTTCACAACTGATACATAATTTAAGATGTTCAGTTGCAAACAACCGGATATGTATTTGTGATTTCATTTGAGCACAGTCCAATTATCTGCAGTCGGTTAATATTTTTTTTATGCGTAATTTCTGTGTGCTGCTTTATACATTGAGAAGATGCTCAATTGCTTGTGTTCAAATACATGCTAGCCTTGAAAATAGCCCTAGCACTTAAAGAAATAGCATTAAAACACCAGCAGTTGCTATGGGGTGTTTTGTGCCTTCTAGTCTATGTGTAGAATTGTTTTATAGTGCATAGTACGATATAGTTACACCAAACATATATTATAAAACCGTTTACTCCTCACTCTCTCTTTTCGTTAGGTAAAAAAAATTCAAAAGAAGAAGCTATTTGTTTCCTAATTGATTTTCTACGTTAGTTGTTCATTGAATAGATAAGTAGTGCCTGTGATATTTGATTACAGAGCAAGGCACCCATTTAACCTTCGGTTCTTTCCTGGCCAGGATTTCAAATACAATACAACGTACCTCCCTTAGGCTCAGTAGGATTAGACTGCTAGCAGTAATCCCTGATGCTATGAAATAGACCTGATAGAACTTCAACTCACTTGTTTAGGATTACGCTCATGAATTTCAGCTCATCTAGTTGCATTAACCCTTTGGGAACTTGTGTGGGTAATGTGGCTATAAATAATAATAAATATTATAATAAACAATGGTAGATACGTATCAAAACTTATTAACACGTTTTAAAGAATTCATTTTTACTCGGTGATCAAAATGTAAAATTTACATTGAAGTGAATTTAGCCACTGTAGTATAAATCCTCAGAGTTTCTTTTAATTCTAATGTTCAGAAGTCTTTTGCAGTTCAACAGTATCTTTAAACAGTTCAGTCTCAATTTGTGCATTGATTTAAAAATTATTTTAATGAATTTTAGTTCTCAAGGTTGCACTGAAAAGGCAGACAACTGATATCTGCTAACTACAGAGCATTGGTAGAGAATCTCCTAGTATAATGACTTGAATGCAAGCATGGTCCTAGGGTTAACAAGGAGGGCTACTGGTACCTGAGCTATCACTTCCTGGCTTTTCTGCTGATAGCAACAATCCTGATAAGGGCAATAGTGACTTTTGATGACTTATGCTCCAATCAAAAAACAGAGTGAGAGTGCCAGACCATTTCTGATGGACCGCTAGACAGCTGGCAGGCAAAAATGTTGCAATCACTCCAGAGTTGAACTACTCCTTTGAATTGGTGACTTCTATTTAAATGCTGATTTTTAATCTGGCCAGATCACTATAGGGAATAACTCTGTACTAGCAATAAGAAGGAACAGGTAATTTCCATCTTTCATTTTCAGGATCCTAAAACCCACCAATGAAATAAATATTGTTTCCTATTACCAGTCCCTTAAACTGTTCAACCTTTAGTGGAAAGGCTTATTAAATATTCATGTGCACAACTAATTGTATTAATTATTGAAAAGAATATATATATGTTTTGGAATATTTGAAGTCAATTACAATGAAAAAATGTGGACAGTTAGACTTGGGAACTCTACCCTACTCTAACTTTCTTGGCAGAAGATAGAGTCAAATTAGGACTGACTGAATATGCACGTTCAAGCATCAGTTGGTGAAACTACTGTCCCTTCAATACACCTGCACGAGGAATTGCTATATTTGAAGGCAAGACAACAGGCAGGATCAGTGCTACTTGCTGCACTTGATGACACAGGCATCAGGGCATTTCTTTACCCCTTAGATGCTATTAAAGGCATGCCTGTTGTTGTAGATCTATTGGATACTCTTGATACATTTGATGATAAAGTGGTATTGATGAATAGCTGAAGGCCATGGGAGCAATAAATGAAGTTACTCTTGAGTGACTCCATTCTTTTTTTGCAGGAGGACTCAGGAGTGGGGGCAGTTTGGGATGGTTGTTCATCAGCCCAGTGGGTGCACTCATGTGCTCCCATGTGGAGTATTGCTGAGTTCTAGTCTGTCACCCTTCTTGATCAACATATGCCCAAGGCCATTATGGGAGAATCACCTGTGCTTGAGGTGGGGGGGTCTCCAAGATGCAGATGATTTTCATCTGCACAACTATTTCGTCAGACTTGGATGGTGAAATCAATTGTTTGACTCAGTATCTTGCCAGGCTTGGGGTTTAGATATACCAGCTGTGTTGTAAACCGAGGTCATGCTGGTGGTATTCAACAGTTGGTAGAAATGTCCAAGTCAGCATCCTGTAGCTGTCCTACAGTCGTAAGCCTTGGTGGATTCTACATTTGGCTGCTGAGGTAACCCAAGGAGTGGTAAGCATGCCTTGGTCATTTATATATGGCAAAGTGCTAAATGGACAGATGTTGCTTCTCTTTCAAATCAGCTTCTCCCAATTTCTTTTGTTTTAAAAATATCTTCCAAAAATTGTGCTCAGTCCTGCTGCTGCTGCTCAACCTACAGTAATTTGCAATATTTAACACATTTAAACTTTGTGTTTTGTTGGTTAGTTTTGGTTTGACACATGGTAAATTTCTGTTCCCTGATGGATTGCAAATGTACCATTAGAAATTGGCTGTTTCATGAATGCTCAGTTTACACATTCAGAATGTGCTTTCCTCGGATATTCTGCAGTCTGCATTTGAACGTAGCTCTTTCTGAAACAAATTCCTTGCTTGGGTCAGCATATTTAGTTCGTAGAAATTCATGGAAAACAAATAGCTGAGAGTTGGGGCATGGAAGGAACTAATTCAGGAGCTTAAGACAAATATATCCAGTATATATTCTTCTGATGCTTTAATTCTAAACATAGAACTTAGTGGCCCACACTTTGCCACCTTTAGATTTGATGAGAAAAGAGAGGTAAACCTCCAAACTTTTGGGAGATTTGAGCTGCCAGGAATATAGCTGTCTGTCCATTAGTCAGCGCTTCTGACAGCACAAAGTATTTTGCAGCTGCTGTCCCAGATCTATTCCAACTCTCACAACTTGTTTCTAGTTGCATTTTCACTCTGTTTCAACCTATAAAGACATAAATGAGTCAGACCCTGATTCTCTCTGAAAACCTCACTTCACATATATAATTCAGGTTAGCTAGCAGTGCCCTGGGCTTAATCTCAAAGATGCTGGAAGCTTGTGTTTTCAGAGAGTTGTTGGCAAATGCAGAATCTGCTTTCTTGATCGAAGTTTGTAATTTTCGATCGTTCCACCACATAGCAAAGTGCACTTGTCTTTCATAATCTTACAGGATAAAGGGAGTAAAGGGTGCCCATGGTGTGAAAGTTTCTTCTTAGGCAAAAAGAAATTTTGATGCCTTGGATATCAGCACTATTTATTAACGTGCTTTTACTTGGCAAAGCAAAAAGAGGTGGTTTTTGTGTGTGTGTGTGTGTGTGAAGTGAATCTTATTAAGTCTAAATAAATAGACTGTAGGAACCATGGTAATACTTTACACTTCTGCAAAGCCTTTATTCAGAGGCTTTCAAAATGTTTTAACAATGTTAATTAAATTCAGTGCTCCTCCATTCTGTGTTAGCCTAAGTGCATATAGGGCCATCTTCATGTACATACTGGTAGACTGGAAGGAAGCTCATGTTTAACTGTGTGCAGCAGCATTGCACTGCAAGTATTTTCAAGGCAGGTGAAGAAAGAAAAAAAAGCTGTGTTCAAGAGAAACTGCACAGGGAATTGCCTGTAGGTAGGCAAAACATAATTACAAGTTGAAATTTGGCCAAGACATTTGTCTTAACACTCTTCCTCCTTTGAAAAAAATGTGCCACGTACTTAATAACTTTATTAAGTACAAGCAGTTATGAAATCTGTTCTTTGTTTCAACCAAAAGAAAACATTTCCTAACAGGACGGTGCTGTTAAACACCAAGCTAGGGCACTGACTCATTACTAATTTAGACAGAGTGCACCATCAATGAATTACCAAAACTCTTTTTTGTAGCACTGGTGTTTTCCTTGGAGATCTCCCCTCCAAGTACTGACCCTGCTTTAGCCTGCGAGATCTGAAGGGATCACAGCACAAGGTGGTATGGCTTACGGCTGTATATAAAATGATGAAGGAGAGAGTGAAACCCAGCCATGTGCTCCCTTTACTCAACACTGTAGTGGGAGAGGGAGGTGGCATTCAGTGAAACTCAGAGCTACTCTTGTTTTCTGCAGCAAATAATCAGCCTGTGAAATTCACTGCTGCAGTGGGGGGTTATCCGGATAAACAGTTTATCAGGATTTTTAAGAAGGATAAGGGGATGAACATTAATGATGTTTCTGATTATGTGGCTGAAAACAAAAAGATACAAGAACGTTTGGTTCTCTATTATTATTGTTAAAGTCAGGATACAGACTGTTGTCCAGGGTCAGGCAAGGATCCCTTGTCACACAGCACACTCATTTAGGCTCTCTAAGGGCTTGTGTTTGTACTCTGCTTTTCTGTGAATCTGATACTAGCTACTTGCACAGGCAGCATGTCGGAATAGCTGGGCCAAGGGTGTGATTCATAGTGTTACTCCCACGTTTCCATCTCTCTGTCTCCCTCAGTGACTGTTCTCAGAGGATAGCATTAGACTTCAAAAATGAATACGAGAACTGAGTGGTTCAAATGTAAATAAGATGCCTTTCTATTGGCAATCTTAGTCTTGCTAAGGCAAAGTACTACTCCAGCAGTAAACAACTGAATCTGCATGTCTGGTTTTTTATTTTTTCCTTTGTCAACTTATCACTCAGTGTGGGAGAGGAGTGTCTGCGTCATAATTAGTGTTTCATTTATTTAATTTGGAAGTACAAACAATAGACTGAAAGGACCATTTGGCAACTAATTAATTTACTTCTGCTCAAAGAACGTGACAAAAAATTTCCCTTCACATGAGCATTCATAGACCCGTAGACTTGCATTTTCGCGTTTGAGTAATAACTCATCACCATTACTCCATAGATAATTTGATATCCTAAGTACAACATGTAAAGGTACAGACTTTGAATATAGTTTTTAAACTCAGATGACTATTAGGAACACTTTATAGGTCATTCTAAGAGCAGTTATGATTCAGTATGACACAACATCTCTCCACGTTTTTAGGAAGCACAACAATTTTATTCCACTTCTTGGAAGAGGATGGGGCATCTGCTGCCCGGCTCCTGTGATAGCAAGTTTCTGCAGAATCCTCATGGGACCGTGAGAGATATGGCTTGACTCAGGTTACTGTTTTTCACTGCAGTTTTGTCAGCATCGCAGTAACATGTTAACTCTGTGTGGTAGCCGTTATTAATTGTTCGGTGCACTGTGCTCTGAGAGACAAACTCCAGTGTTGTGAACATTACTATCAGAATAAACAATCCAGACCTACCAAGGCTGTGTCCAGATTGCTCTCTGGGTCTTGCCACGGCGACTCTCCAGCCCTGGCCAGTCAATCTGTGTGTGGAAACCAGGCCTGAAAGGGAATGGAGGAAGTGGAGGTAAGATCGTGCACTGCAGGGCTTTGTCCCGATACAGAGCTGGGCATGCAGTTCGACTCTCTGCCTGGGAAGCACTTCTGGTTTCTGTAATGCAGACAGAGTGTGGGAGAGCAGAGGATTTGAATTGCAATAGAGGGATCACTCTTCTTTAGGGAGGGGCATATTGTTGAGCATGGTATTTTCACTTTGCTCTGTTTCCACTTTCCCTGCAGAGCGTTAATAATGTACTGGAGAAATCCCAGACTTTAGGATGTCAGTGGGACTTGAAGAAGAGCTGTAAGAGGGAAAAGCATTGCTTGACCCAAAAGAATGGGAAAGCTTCTTCCAGTAGAAAGGAAGAAAACACACTGATTATTTGAGGAAAGACCTCAAAGGAAAAATTGAGATGCAATTTTTCCAGGCAGCCAGGCTGGAATAGTGAGAACTACAGCGCAAAAAACGTTGGCCCAAACAAAGCTATGCAGACCCTGAAAGGTGAACCGATGTGGAAGTCAGTCAAAGGCTTTCAAATAAGAGCTTCTTCAAATAAAGTCCAAATAGCAAGAGAAGCAAGAGAAACAAGACTACTGCAATGTAAGGATGAGAATGAAACAGTTTTATTAAAGCTGTTCAGTGAATGAACTAACATTTAATAGGTTTTTATCATTTCTTCCTCACATATCAAGTTAGCTAATTGTAAATATTAATTGTAATAACATTGTAGTGTAAGCACTGTAATGTACCTTTTAAAGTCAAATATCTTTGTAGAGGAATCAGTTTTTTCTTTGTTATTGCTAGCCTTAGCCAGAGGTGTGTAGGGGGGGGGGCGGTATAAGGATTATTTTAATCCCCAAGTCAGACATGGGTATGTGAGTGGGCACTGGCATCCAGACCAGCTAAATCTATTATTCTGAAGCAATGTACAGTAGCTCCTAGTATGGACAATGATAAATAACATTGACCTAAAACAGGAATGATTTTAAGCCACCTTCACTTACCCAGCTTTATGGAGATGTGAAAATAGAACTTGATTTGTCTTTGCATCAATCTGTATATATGGCTCATTAAATGATTTAATATAATTAGAAGTGAGATGTCCATTCTCTTAGTCACTTATTTTTGTCTTATACACTGTCACAATAGCTTAAAATAAATTGAAAATCAACATGCAAATAACATTAAAACAGAATGTAAAAATAATATTTACTTTTGTTGATCACATCCCCAAAGATCTGAACCAAAGCTGTTCAAAACAAACAAGAGTTTTTTACTCTCTCCTTTTTATAACTGTCCTTTTAATCAGGGATTCAAACCTGAAATAACACAGTGGCATCTGTGGACAGTATCAGAGAGAAATGAAAGATTCACTGGATATGGCACAGTCTTAGGGATTTTTTGTTGTTGTTTTGGATGTTGTATGGGTTTTTTCCTTCTCTTTTTTTTTTTTTTTTCTGTAGCAGTGGTACTTCTAGGTTTAGCTTGAAGGATTTTAGTTGTTCAAGCAAAGAGGAAGCTTTTGTCTCTAAGGCTCGCTGTTCAGCCCCTTCAACAGAAAAGATTTAATTTCAGAAATATTTTTAAGCTTTTCAATAATAAGCAATGAGCCAGGCTTTTAGAAATATGGCTGATGTAGCCACTAGGTAACAATATAAGGAAATAAAAACTCTCTCCTAAACCATCCCTTTTGTGTCATACAGCAGTACTAAATGGAATTTCTTTTTTAAGTGCATGTCCAGGTCAGATTCTCTTTCCCCTCAGTGACTGTGATGAGAGTCAATCTTCCAACTGTTATGCAATATCATGGTCCCCAAAAACTCTGCAAGGAAAGCTCAGCTAATATGAGACATATGCTAACAAAAAACTGGGTTTCATTTTTTTGATTTTTTTTTTTATGCAGATGCCAGATGACATATCCAAATAAGACTTTAAAAATGCTTGGTAAAAGTTTATTAATAGATGTCATTACTGCAAGTCCTTATGTGTGCCCCCTTGAAAAAAAGTGATCACTTATTAGAGACCAGAGACAGAACATTTACTTGAATAAAATTATTAATAAAGCACATCAAGACTTGTTTCTATTAGTATTGGTCCATGAATACTTCATGTGCTAATTTAGGGCTTACAGATATTTAGTCATACAAGCCCTCCAGTCTGAAATAGGCATGTACCTTATTATTATTATTTAAACACCACCCTTTAATATTTTGAATATATTTATAAAACCTACTTGTCCTCTTCATAAAATTAAAAACATCTGCTATGGCTTTTCGGTTAAAATGTTGTGGACATGCAAGTCTGGTGATAGGTCAGTCTGCCATTTTGAATGGCAATTAAGCTGATGGTGCACCCTGTACCAGTGAGACTGTGAAAACAAACAAAAAAGGCAGATGGTTCATTTAGTTTAGTAATTGTAATTTGTTGTTCATTAAAAGTAATTCCCACACAGGCATTCTCTATGCAGATGGAGTATATGGAAAATTTTATTCTGCCAACCTGTCCTAATAATTATTTTTGTTAGTGTAATTTGCACTGACATTTGATAGGCAGTTGATTAGAGCAGTATGATTTCGTCAGAATTAAAATTAATTGTAAATTTTGCTGCTTTCATTAGTCTGCTTTTATAACTATCATGACCAAGCAGCAGGGGTTTAGCTCTGAAATACCAAATATCACAGCAGCATTTGTTGTGTGTTTTTTTTCTTTTTGAGATGATTGAACCTTTTAATTGAAGGGTTTGTGTTTGGGAGAGGTTTTTTATACCTACAAAAGATGAAAATTAGTGGGAAAACTATTTTAGGATGATTCTAAAATATGCTTTGAATGGAGGAATGTGTAGAGTTAAAAAAACAAACTCAGTTAGTTTGAAATGTTTTTCAGTCTTCTTAAGTAGAAAGAAACCTTATGGCCAGTTATAAAAATGTCCTTACAGGTAAAAAGCATATTCACTAATAGGTTTTATATAGGGATTTTTTTTTTTCCTCTTTAGAGTATAAAATTATGTTAAATAAACTTCAAAAGAAGGAAACTAGTGCCCTCTTGATGATTATAATTACAGAGCTGCTCAGTTTGATAATCATGATAAAGTTGTTCTCTCCTTGATTAAGTTGTTCTCTCCTAGATGGCTTAAATTACAAAATAATTCTTCAAAAATAAATATTAGAACATCTTGGTACAAATGTAGACAGACAATTCTCAAAGCAAATCTGAAGGGCTGAGTGCAACTTAGATATTTTACTTCACTGCATGGTGTAGCACTTCTATCAACCTGCAATTTTAGAAAGTACATAAATGCTGGATGTAAAATCCAGAATGCAGTCCTGTGAGCTTCAGTTTACTTTTAGTCTTTTATGTCCTGGTATTTTTGGTGGTTGATCTATTGTTTTTCTTCTCCATTGCAATATAATATTGGTAAGTCAACAGAGTGGACAAGTGAGGGCAGCTCCATCATTAATTTCAGTTGCACCATGTAACCTATGGAAAACCCTAATATTTTAGAGAAGCAGCCAAATAAAGTATAACTGGTACTGTCTTACAGCATGAAGTAATATTCTAGTATAAGTAATTTTTTTCTTCTAGATACTAGGGATATTTTATGTTACAATTTTCCTTCTTCTGAGGTACAGTATCCACTGGGGTGTAATTCCCCTTAGAGTTGCAACTGTTTAAGTCAGAGCATGCTTGACCTACTAATTTTCAGTAATACATTTTTCTCTCAGAATCTTAAATTTTTAGAATTATCTATATCTAGGAATCGTGCTGGGAAAAGTAAAGAAATTATTCTGGTTTATAACTTGACTCTTGTTTCTGCAAAATATGAACAAGACAGTGTTTATTGTAGTCAGAAAAATAGTTGGCATGATTGTGAGTAAGTGAAGAATCTCTGGATTGTCTCAAAGTGTTAGCTGCCCATTTGCAGACAAGCAAGCTTTTAGTGTGCAATTTAGGTCAATGGATAGAGGGGAGAAGATGTGTTTAGGTGACAGATTTTAAATCACCATAATATAAATATGCTTCCCTTTTCATCCGGAATTTGCTTTCTTTCAAGGTAATTTAGTGGAGCAGACATGCACTTATGCCTGTCTTTGTAATTTTAGGGATTAGGATAGTGAGGATTAAATGCTGACCCTTAATCTTCAATATCAACTTTAAGAGCAAAATATAATATGCAAATGGAATACATTCATTTTGTGTTTATATATTTTAATCTCTGTAATTTAGTTTTAAGAAGATGGAAACTCATCTTTGCCTTATTTATTTTGAATCCCAAAGCAAGATGCCATTAAAATCTTTATCCCTGTATCTTAGAGGATAAATGTTTATCCTTTAGGGATTAAAATATAATTTTTTAAAAAAATGAGTTTAACCTAACACTCTTACATCAGTCCAAGAGTTCTGTGTGTCTGATTTAAATGTATCCTTGAGTGTCACATCAAACATTGATAGTGGGGAAAAATCATCCTGTGTTTATTTTCTAAAATCAGTGAATGGAGTTTGCGTTAACAGAAATCAATTGGTTACTGTACCACAGATCAATTTTGGTCAGTTCATTGTAAGCTTTTCCTGAAAGTTCTGGATATATTCAAAGTATAGACCTCGAAGTCTGAGACACAGAGTATTTATAAAGATTAAATATTCTGCAGTTATAAACAAGTAGGGTATCTCAACCAATACAAATGAATGATGCAGTATTCAGGAAGCAGATCAAAAGGAAAGATGTAATATGAAAACCTGGCCAAAAAAAAAATGGATATATGAAATAGTCTTCCTTTTGGCATTAATACTAGCAATGAAAAGTGCAATTAAAATACTTGACCCAATTAGATTTATAATGGATGCCCATATAGATGTGATTTTTTTTTTTTAAAGTATGTTTTAACGTCACCATTCAACTGAAACATTTTTATATCAGGCCATCATATTGATTGCTTCAATATCTGCATGCTTCCTTTCTCTAGTTTTGCCAGTTTTAACTAACATGGCAGCTTGAAGATCTCCAAATAATTTTGCAGCTAATTTGAGTTTTCTTCACACTCAGGATTTAGGACACTCTGGTATGAGCTCTATGTTAAAGTCTGTATCATTAAATGGTAAATGGATAATAGCAATGCACCACATTCCTGCCCAGTGAGTCATCATCCAAGGACCATATTCTGACAACCGTAGTTTTGCAAAGAACACTTTCTTCTGTGACAAATCTTTCAAGTATTTTGATGTCCTTTGGAAACTAAGGTGCTACCCAGACTGATTTAGTTGTCAGAACATGGATCAGTGGGGATATTGTGAGAGCTGAGTAACAGCATGAACAGTATATAAATAAATGAAAATGTTACCTACCAACTTTGTTTCTTTTATGGCCTTAGAAGTTGCATTGGATTGCTGCACATGGTTTGTCAAGAAACTCCTAAAGCGTCTAATTGTTATTTACAGATGAACTCCCTCAAGAAATGTTGAAGAAGTAAATGAACGTGTGTTCATAGTTCCATCTCTCTGTCTTTGGGATGCTCTCTGGCTCTGAAGTGGCTCAGAGGAAAAGAAAAAAACATGGGCCTTTTATCTTGAGGATAAAAGTTTGCTATCATGTCTGGTCCTTCCATAGACCTTATAAAAGTGAGAAGCTGCTTTGTGTCCTTATAATTCCCGAACACTTCTGTAAAAGCCAGAAACTATCTGGATTTTACTCTAAGTTTCATGTTTTATTAATTTCCCCAATTGTATTGAATGGGAAAGAACATACCACAGAGCAAAAATGCAGTCACACCTTCATTACTGCCCAGTGGAGACCTAACAAGTGTCAAGTGTTTTAGTCCTGCTTTACTGATATGCACCTGAAAGATTGTGAAAGTACACAGCAAGAAAGGTCAAGAAAAAGGGATATTACATGCTATCCTATTCTCAGAGGTAGCCAAGAGGCATATATAGTATTTTAAGACCCATCACAATGGTAACTTCGCATATCAGTAAGTCATTTTAGCAATTCTTATTATGCTAGATTTACCAGCATATTTCAACAAGTGTCAGAATATCTAATAGCAGACACTTTGTCCCTCCATCAAAGATTATACTTTCTAAAATTTTGTCTGTGTTAATGAAGTACATCTAGAGGATCACACACTGATACAGATGGCATTTCTGGAGGTGGATTTTTCTTGATGTTTTCTGCTAATTTCATGTTATATTAGGCTTAAGATGTCAGCAGGGATGTCCTCCTATGCACAAAGAGAATCTATTTTAACTGTGTGTTGGTGTTGATTGCTCAACGTGTTTTTGTGATGCTTCAGTCAAATCTTTCATCTGAGTGTCAGGGACATTCTTTATATATTGCAATGGTGTTAGCTTAAATTAAAGTGATATGTACTAGGGTAAATAAGTGAGCCATCTAATATATGGATATATGGGTACCTGAAGTTATGTAAGTAGCCAAATGTACCTGACAGACCAACAGTAGTTTAAAAAAAGAGTTATATTTTATGGAATAATCAGTAATGGTCATTAGACAGTAAAAGGTTGCAATGTTGTATTATATCCAGAATAAAGATCACTGCCAGTGTAAAGCATGCTGTTCTGAGTTTCTAACCTGAAAATACTTCTTTTTTCGAAAGGACTAAAAGGAACCTTTTCCTTATATCATCCTTATGATATTTTAAAGCCCAAATGTTTGGAACCAAAAAATATAATTTTGTAAAATTGCATAAAGCAAAATAATGAAGTAAATTCCAATAGACCTGCTGATTTCTCAACTCACCCCATTTTCTGTGGTAGTATGGCTGATGCAATGGGTATTGTGGCACAGAAATGAGCAAATTTTGGTTTTGTTAGGGCAGCTGAACTCTGTATTCAAGGGACTTCCACGGACACCAGCTCATGATGCCCAAAGTTATAAACCTTGCCTGGAACCTGCTGTTGCACATAGTCAGGAGGGAGAGGTAGAAAATGAGGCAGTGTGTAGATGCCAATATTTAGTTAATGGCTTTGATAAGAACATGTCAGCTAGCACATTTTAAACGTGACATAATCAAATGATGTAAACTTTCATATTAGAAGCTAGTCAAGTTAAAACCTAAGCTTTCTCTGAAGGTTTAGCTTGACCTAGCTGAGTTAAAGGCTTTTAAGTTGTGCTAGGAAACATATTCTGACATGTTAGAAATCCTCATCTAAAGAAATTCTTAAAGATTCACGTAGATAGGAACTAGTAGCAGCTGCAGTGTCAAGAGCGTAAGTGCTATCTACAAGAAAATTTGCTAAATAAGTGGGCAGATGCTTTCAGCACTAGCTGCCATTTTTCAGTGGTCTTCACAAGTGGCTGTAAGTAGAAAACATTCCTGTAGCCCTTGAGGGAAGTGCACAAGAGATGCTTATTTGAGGGCATTAGGGCTGATTGTACAGTAGGTGCCTAAGGTGCGAGCGAGGTTCAGAGGAGCCAGCCTGGGTGATGGAGCTGGGCTCTGCACCAAATCCTGGCCCTGCCACAGCCTGCTGCTGTTGGAGGCTCGGGCAGCTTCGTCTGCTGGCTTAGGCTGCTTCAGGTTGTCATTGGCATCCTTCGACACAAGTGTCTCAAAGGCAGCTCAGATTTGGCATAGAGTTGGGGAAAGGCTGCATTCAGGTCATTTTTTTTTGGAGGAAGTGAATAAACAGCAGTGATGAGTGCCACACAGAAGCACACACGCTGTGCCGAAGACCATGCACGTTTGTGCCCGACTTCTGGATGCCCAGATGTGCTGTATCCCCAAATATCCATACATTACAAGTGTGAAACCCTCAAAGCAGGTATGTCCATCTGGCCCAGAATGCATCTGTGCATTTCCCTACATGCTGTGGTGAACCAGTGTAACCTTGTCCTTTCTTGGGCCTTACACCATTAGCATTTAACCAAACCCCAATTTCTTCAGGCAGTAGGAGAGCTGTATGACTCACTGGCCTTATTAGAGTTATTGGAGAACTTTCAGTTTCCTAGCAAAATGTCCAAAGTCACTGTGACATAAAAGATGGGGAAAGGGAGGAACAACAAAACACTTTGGCCTAATAATTTCTTCTAATCCCTTAGAGGCACTGATTGTTGGGATAGTCTCCATGGCACTAACCACCAAAAGTGCATGAAATATTTGTTGTGAAGTAATAGTTCCTTGTGGAGTTCACTTCCAGTGCTCAAAAACCTGTCCACTTCGAAACAAGCAACAACCATTATAACCTCTGGGACCGGTCTTGCTGTAAAATCAATATTTGAAGGTAATCACTTTATATCTGATGCATGAGCCTGGGTGATTTTACTGGCTGCCTGTTGTTAATATGGACCACTGCCTAATTGTCATTCCAGAAGAGGATCCAGATGTCCCTTACTCTCTCCCTCCAGCCCACCGTGGCTTTCATTACCAGAAAAAAATTCCTAAAAGGTGATATCATTTACTGTTAGAAGCTGAGCAGGACAAAGGCCATCCCTTCTCACACCTTTAGGCTAGTGAGCAGATTTTAAAATTAACACCTCTCCTCAGCACCAGAGATGCATGTGATTTCACCTACTGGTCCACTTGCAATCCCATTTGAATATCCTTAAAGTCCTTCAAGCCTGTATCTTTTGCCGTAAAATCTCAGTTCTCGTGCCTCCACGTGTTGTAGCAGTGGCTTAGGATTTTTTTTCAGCGTGTTTGCTAAGGGGAGGTACAAATGTGCCATTGGACTCCTGACTTCAGCGGTTGTATTCCACACATAGTATTCAAATGCCAGCACAAAAGGTACACATGGAGAGAGGTGAACTTTGCTCTCAGTCTTTTGGTGAGTTTACATTCTTAGCAACTGAGCTGAAGCTTTGTTTACAGAAGATACCTGCTCTTTTTTATTTATTTATTATTATTATTTCTTTTCTTTCCATGGAAACATTCTGGTGATAACCATGAGTCTAAATTACCCCCAAATACAAGAAAATCTTCAGGTGCTTTAAGTCTACCCATGTGCTTGCTGTAAAATGCTCCATGAGTACCTTCGTAGTGTTTTACAGAAATATCACTGCCTGTTTGAGAATTGCTGTTTGTTTGAGGTTGTTTTGTTATAGAGTAGGTAAAAATGCAGCCAACATGGATATTGTAGGTAGCTTTTAACCCCAGAAACCACCCCTGTTTATATTACATTTGCATTTGTTTCCTCTTATTTAACTGACTGCTAAGATGATAATGAAGGCCTTTCAGGCCCTGATTTGCTAGAGATACCCAGAACCCTAATAAACCTTTCTATCACTTCTGTTACAGATTTTCAAGAAAATATTCTCTCACCTCAAAGTACCATCACCTGTACTCTTCGTCTCCTGTTCTTAAAGCTAGGCTGTTTAAACAACAGTCAGGAGAAGCTTGTTTTTGCAAGGATTAGATTTTCTGAGAATTCATAGTCATGATTTTTGGTCAGCTATGGAATATAAGTTGCATAGTGTTTCAGTTAAAAAAGCCCTTAAATTAATTTTAAAATTTGTGGAACAAAAGACTTCTCCTAAAGAGGGGAGGGAGGGGAATGTGTTTAATACATAGTCCGGAGCTTACTGTATATTTAAAGTAGATATATACCTTGCTGCTATGAATCTTTGACAAAGTGCCAAGTGTTGCATTGCCAAAGGTATAGCATTTCATTTATTTCTTTAGGCTCAATAGCGGTTACTGGTAACATGTGTTTGTAGGGTGTCAGTTCTGATGGAATTTTTTTACCTGGCCTGTTTCCAAGTAATGTTGGTATGTGTTTAAAATGCTTTAAAAATAAATCAGACTTTTGTGTTTCTGCAATAGAAATTCCAGGCAGAGTGATAAAGTAGGATTCACTTGCCTTCACAATTTTTTTGCTCTATTTTGTTTATGCAAAGGGACTTTGGTCTTTTTATTTTGCTTTTCAGTAGGCTAAACCAATATAATAACTAGGAATAAGTACTCAGGACAAATGTCTAATATTTAAAGGAACTTTTAAACAAGAAGAATATATCTTTTTTGCCTTCTTTTAGAAAATGCTTTTAATGTTGCTTTTAATGTTGCTTTTAATGACACTTCATTTCTTTCCTCTACCAGATCTGATATTTGTGTATTGTGTTTTTGCAGATGTACTTCTGTGGCTCTGGAATTTTTGTCCCTTCCCTTTTTGTGACACAAAGACCTAGTATAGACCATCTCTTTTCATACTGAGACTTTATGTTGGCTGCTGTGCACACCTAGGATCTCTTCCAGGGGAGGCATTGGACACATAGAATCATCTAGGTTGGAAAGGACCTTTAAGATCATCAGGTCCAACTTACATGCTGTATGTGCAATAGCTGAAGGATGCTTAATAACACCTTTCCCCCGAATTCTGTAAGGATTCCCAAGAAAATGGAATAGGGCTGTGAAAAAGTGAAGGCTGTGGGTCCTCAGGGCATTGTAGCTGGGGAGAACCCCCTGTCAGTGGAATTAAGATGCCTGCCGGGAGCAGAGTTTCTGCAGCAGTACTGAGATCCTCTGATCTCTGCATGCTTTCTCCAGGTGACAAACTTCCCCTTCGCTTTGCGGGCATCTGCTACCCTGGGCTCTTTGTCCTGTGGATGAATATATAAACCTATCAGCCTGGTAAGGTGGCCAGCTAAAGTTTGCCAGCACTTTGTACGAGCTGTTCAAAAGAAGGTGCTTAATGTGGATGCCCTGGTTCATATACCTTACACCTGCGTTTGCAGAGGTGCTGAGCACCTGCAGATACTAGTCTGCTTTGTTCACTCTGGGAAAATTTGGCCTGTACTGTCTCAAGCTGAGCCTCTAAAGCTGAAATTCTACCCACAAAAAAAATCAGTTTTTTGGAAAATAACAGGAACAAAGAGGAGGTACTGATAAGCTGGGTCAAATTTTGTGTCAGTTATTTTTAAAGCAAACAGATTGACATATATTACAATTTGGCCTTTACCTTTGTCTGCCAGGGAACTTCTTGTCTTTCTTTAAGGAAAGAGATTATATTTTCTTGAGGATAGACTTACTGCTGATTATTCTGTGCTGTGGTGGCTTTTTTTTATTTTTCAAAGGATATTCAAATTTAGAATGATATTACAGTTTTATAACAGCATAATCCATAAACTATTTATAAAGTGTAACGATACTGAAAAAATAAGTATTCAATATTCAGCATTTACTGTGAATATGCAGTAGCAAATATTTACTGCTACATTTGCTTCCAAGTTTCATTGTATATCTGGAAGCTTGATAATAACAGTTCATATTTTCTTACCAAACTGATAATGTGTTATTAATTCAGATGAAAAAAGAGGTAGCTCTACCAGATTCTTCTGTTTTGTCCCAGGTTTGAAATTTTATGAGAACCAGACTACACATTCCTCTGCTGTTAGACAGTATTATTTTCAGAGATGCTAACCTGTTAGTGATTAGCCCAGACTGGTGTCTTGGATGCTTGTGGTATCAGAAAGCCCTTCCCTGAGGACTTCTCTGGTCCAAAGAGAATTTCCACATTTGAGCTTGAAAAAGATGGTCTGAACCTGTGTATATTCCCAACTAAGGGTCAAATCCCATGAGTTCATGGGAATTTTGTCTGAGTAAAGACTGCAGGATTTGACCCTTTGGGATTTATTTGTTTCTTGTACAGATGTTTAAGTCGTTTAAAATTACGTGGTCCAGTGTTCAAAGAATTAGCTGCCTAATAGACGTTTTGCTTCTAGCCCCAGCTAATTCACTGTCTCCACTTGTTGATGTCTTTGTACTTAACTCATCCTATGTGGCAAATTAAGGAAAATTCAGGCCTTCAGTGAAACTATTATCAAGGAAAGTAAATTACAAAATATCACAGACTGTATGTGGCCCAAAAGGTCATTTTAGATTTATTTGTAGAAAATAGCTATCATCTTTGTGATATTACTATTGGTAGTGCCAGAATGCAGTTTGTTTGCTATATTGGTACGTTGCTCTATGCAAGATTCTGCTCAGTGATCCTGATCATTGCCTCTGTGTGTTCTATTGCTTTTACTGCAAATGTATATTTTTGGGGACTCATCTATGAACTTTTAATAGGTGCTTCCTTCTGCAGCCTATCACTTCAGCTCTTTATTTTGACTGGATGATAGAATAACTGTGGTATTTATCATGGTCAAGTTCAAGACATTAATTGGAATATCAGGACATGCCATGTGTTGTAATATTGATTTTGTGTTTGTGCATGCACATAGACACACACCTGTTTTCTGTGTATGTGCATTAAGACATGTAAGCACATCACAATATACAGATATGCTTTATCACATGGTTACCTGATGCTGTTTTCTACTAGGTTAGTGCAGAGTGTTCTACAGAAATTCAGTATCTGCAAAGATATTAACATGTTCCCTCTTATGTATGCTTGTGATACATATGTGTCAGGCTCTTCTACAAATCTCCTGATTAAGGAAGGACTACAGTAAACTGTATGCACAATATTTGCTTTTATTTGATATTTTTATTTTAACATTTGTATTACAAACTCATTTTTGTGCTTTAAAGGCTATTTCTTTAGATGAGGACCTTTAATCTGAAGTCCACCTAGTACTTAAAGAAAAAAACCCTACTGACCTTACAGCAAGCAACACCTATGAAACGGGAAGACTAGCATGAGGTGGAAGGTCAAAAAAGCCAGGCTGACCCTGTCTATTTGGTATCCTTGGAAATCTTGGTGGCAAGAAACAAATGATCTTCCTCACTGGTTCTGCAGTATTCAAACCATCTTTCTGAACTGGGCCTTTGCAGCTTGGAAATGAAAACAAAAGACAAAAAGGTTGTGTGGAAAGTCATTAAAAAAAAGAAAGAGAAGAGACAGGATGATTTTTTCCAGAAAGTCTAATAGTAAATTTCATTTAGTAGTTAAGAACCTGGCTGTTAATTCAGAGGGAGAGAAGAAGGAAGGAGAAAGAAAAGGAAATCTGCTAGTTAATAGGCTTTAGTTTCTTTTCCTTACTCACCTGTTTGCTTGGAGATGAAAACAATCACTTTTGACGCCTGTTTTTCTCCTTCCCTGTGAACTGTTGATATTTGCTACAGCCCCCATAAAACTTTTCACTGCCCTGCTGTATGTCTTTCATAACAAGTCAGATGAAATGCCTTTCATAATCTTTCCGCAGTCATAGTAGATGAGAGGACACAACAGTACTTATGCCATTTGCTTCTGCTAAGGACAAGAGGAGATGGAAACTGCATTTCTAAATTGGGCACTGTGTAGTTTTACTTATTGATTTACAGAGCACTTATTATCATAGTAGAACACTGTAATGAACATAGCTGAAGACTGAACATTTGTTGAAACATGTCTGAGGCATTTCTACATGTTGCTTGAGGGATGAATTAATTTACATGATGTTTTACTTTTTAAATAAAACAATTTATTATAGAAATCAAAATGTCAAATCTAAAGGCTCTTATCTGTGAGCTCTCATAAATTATTTCCTTGAAGCTTTTTTGGAGCAGGACTCCCTCAAGCCTAAATTACACAAACAATAAGTAACAAGTTATTGTAAGTGTAATGGTAATTAACCATGAAAAAAACTTACTTGTTTTGATTTTAGTTGATTTTCCCTTTAGATAAAAGTGTCTCTTTGCTGGGGATTTTTAGTTTTTTATCACTTCAAGTTTTTCAGTGTTTTTCAGCCTTTTGTCCTTAATTTTTTTAAGTGGTCACTTACCTGTGTACATCATTAGACAAGTGTCTCCCAGGTGTGATTAGCCTCCTGTGTTCTTACAGTTTTTTGGCAGCAGCAGAATGGTGATTTCTGTTTGCATGCTGGTGAGGTTCTGGAGATGAGCTGTTAAATAAAATGATCTGTCCCCAGGCCCACCATTTGGTTCATTGCCAAACAGTAATCCAGTACAATTAAGTATCAAAGATTGGAGTATTCCATTATTGCAAGAGATCTCACTGCAGCCACCTGGTAAAGCAGAGAGCTTGAGAGGGGAAGAGTGATCAGGACATTTTCACTGGGGTATACTAATTTCATTGGGGTTTGTTTGAACATATGGAATTTGGATATCCATAAATTTAAAGTTAGCCTTTAAATTTTCAATTTCAGCTTTGTTTTCCTTCCAAAGCTGGGGGTTGAGAGAAGGAAGAGATGAAATTAGGAAAGAACAGACTCAATTCCTGAGACTACTTCTGCTGTTCTTGACACTAACTTTCTTACTAAAACACAAGATTTTATGGTCCTGTTGTATTTTCCTCTTCCATAAAGATGTTGTGTAAGTAAGTCGCTGCTCTTGTACTCATGCACACATTTAAGCAGTTTAGTAGTGGCAACAAAGCTAGAAATTTGACAAATTATTTAGCAAAGATTTTTTATTGTTAACTTTATAATTCAGGGCTGGGAATGCCAATTCTGTTTTCACTATTGGTCTCAATTTATTTTCCATAGTCTTGCAAGTGATAATTTTTCATTTGTCCAAAGAACTCTGAATTCTGATGGGTGGAATTTTACTAGGATACGACTTTTCTAGCCATAAGGACAGTAGCATTGTAAAACACACCAAATCTAAAGTGATGTCTTTTTAAAGTTCTGTAAATAGAGGAAATGGCCAAATGTGTTAGGTATTTGAATATTTTGCAGCTAACCTCAGCTAATCAGATAGAAAATCACACCTAATGTACACAAAAGAGTGTTTAAAATCTTATTCATATATAATAACCCAAGAAAACCCTGCCTGTTGTTACTTTGAGCTAGACTCACTTTGTAGGTGCTTCAAGGTATTTGAGTGTAAAAAGGAGGAAAGAATTTGGCCTATTTCTCCCCTTCAGGAACTTAACAATTGTAGAACCTTATAAAATCACAGGGTCTCCATTTTTATGACATCTGAGAAAGTCAGAGGATATAATGATATTAAATAAGCGTTACCACAGTCCTCTGAAGACATAGATAATATACAGGTTTTACTGGAGAAACTGAGTCATAGGATTGTCAAATTGTTTGTTATATTTGACAGCTCAATCACAGTTGAAAATAGCAATCAGGTATTCCCAATCTTATTTTCCAGCTGTAGCTCCTCTCTCTAAAAGGCACTAAGCTATAGTTTTGAGAAATATGAAAATATATGTCATAGGGAGAAGTTGTTCTAGTGTCACCAGGGGCTGCTCAAAGATCTATGGATGCCAGGTCTCTCCCAGGGCAAAAATGAAAGAAGGAAATAACAAGGAAAATTAAAACTCTTTTAAGACTTGGAAAAGTTAAAAGAAATGCAAAAGCAGAATGAGTTAATACTAGCCAAAGGAGCCAGGGGAAGTAAGAATAGCATTTCAAATATATTGGAGAAAAAAAGAAATAATGGAGTGAAAAAGCAAGCTCAATAATAAATGAAGAGGGTGACAAAATGAAAGCTGGTTCTGAAATGGCTGATGCACTGAGCTACTTTAAAAATCAGCCTTTGACAAGAAAAATAAAAGGAAGAAGGACATAATAGACCAAGTAATTAAGACCTTTTCAAAATAGTTGTTGATAAAAAAGAGTAAGGCAATACTTAGAAAAAATGGAATAAATGCAAATCAGCAGGTCTGGATGATAAGCATAGTATGGTCTTAAGAGACATAGATAATGAATTTACATAATCGCTAGTAATTATTTTTGAAAAGTAAAGTACAATTGAGGATTGGGAAAAAGCAAATCTAATACCAATCTTTAATAAAAGAAAAACAGAGTATTCTCATAATTACCATAGGGCTGCCTGTTGTTGTTTATAAAGCCTAGTGGTGTGATAGGCACTTTACCGAAGCTGCAAGAAACCATCCTTACCCCAAAACAATTTAACTTTCGACTTGATATGTCTTAGTAGAATATGACCTAAAAGTAAAGTGGTTCAAAGAATGAGAACAGTAGGAATACAGGGGTTTTTTGGTTCATTACCTGTATGTACATATCTTCATGATTGCATAAAGATTTGTGGTCTATTTGAAGTAATAACAATGATAAAGAAATAAGATAACAAATATTATTGCTCTGACGCTGAAGGTTTTACCCCATACTTTCTCTTGTCTCCACTTGCTAAGCCCAAAGGCATTTCCAGGAGGCCAAGGATATCCAGGCAGGTGCTATTTGCCTCCTCCCTGTTGCCTGGCCCCTCCGACTGCCTCATGTGGAGATGAGTAAGATGGAGCTATGCTTCAAAGAGCTCTTGACCATAGTTTGTTCCTGAACCACACACATACTCACACAGTGTGGAAAGACAAGTGAGCATGCAGATAAAATAATAGAAGTGATCTTCTGGGCTTGCTTTTCCACAGGCTTCTTGGGTGTATAGTCTGATCTGGCTCTCTCTTTTACTCTTCCCCACACCTGGTCCCAAGAGGGTGCACCCAGGGCCTTCTAAGGGTTTAGGAAGAAGGAGGGACCATGCCCATCTAGTGGAACTCCCTCCACTTTTTCCAGCTCTTCTCTGAGAAACATGGAGGAGAACATGGCTTCTGAAGGTCCAAATGAACCTTGGACCACTTCCTGAGGAAACACAGGAATCCAGTTTCCAGAGGATATGACATAGTGAGGGGAATAAATGAATTTAAGGGCAGAAAATCAGGCAAAAATATTTGGAAACTGTGATTTAATAAAAAAAAATATGGAAGAAAAAACTTCATAGATCTTTGCTTACATGAAGGGATAGATAAAGAATTTTGCAAAAGGTTTTGGGCAGTTGAGATGAACTTGAATGTGCCCATATTGCCATGTGAATTTTCCAGTTGGTTGCAGGAGTGCAAGTTGTATTTTGGGATGGAGTAAGGTGTCCAGAGGTGTTCTGCAGATGTGAGTGAAAGACTTAATTTGTTGATCTTGTGATTAAGGAAGGGGAGGTAAACAGACCATTCATTAAATCTGCAGGTCATACTAAAACTGTGAGGTGTTGCCAACACCAGCGAGGACAGAGTGCGAAGATATAAGAAGTGAGGACAGGTTAGAAATATGGACAGGAAATCACAAAATGGGATTCAACCTGGCAAATGGAATCTGATACATCTGCTGAAATAATAATGCAAAACGCAGATATTCAGGAGTAAGATGCTTGTAAATAATTGATGTTGAAAAAAGGGCTAAGAACGATAGTGGGTAGCAAATTGCGTACAAGTTTGCAGTATGATATGACAACCAACTGGCCCCCCTCCCCAACAGTTCTGTTCTTGCTTGCGTCATGTTATAGAACAGAAATGGGATAGACCCCTTCTACAGACTATGATAAGATATAATACTGCACACAGCTTTAGGCATGTCATAAAACAATAATAGATATAAATAGGTGTAGTAATTGGAAGCTCTCTCATAGTGAAATGAGACTGGACAATGAATTTTGAAGCATGTAATAGGAAGTCTTTCTGCATGGATGGATGAATGTTGCTGTCTTTTTCAGCTTTAATTTTCATGTTTCTGTACAAGGCAAGT
Source organism: Harpia harpyja (assembly GCF_026419915.1). Lineage (NCBI taxonomy): Eukaryota > Metazoa > Chordata > Aves > Accipitriformes > Accipitridae > Harpia > Harpia harpyja. Next base: position 45,827,250 of record NC_068944.1, read on the forward strand.
AAAATGAACAGTAGTTATTGTTTAACTAAGTATCCTCACACATCAAACATGCTAATTTCAGTTTTTTCTGGGTCAGATACTTTGTTAACTGTAACATCTTGGCACCAAACTAACCATAATAATCTGCCCCTAGCCCAAGTGGTTCAGTTCATTGGAAGGTGTTCTGTAGTAGGATACATTAGTTTTCTTTCCTGACATAGTAGATGAAAGAAGACTGCCCAGAAAAGATAATTTTAAAACATACTTATCCTTACCTGTATGTTTGAATTTTTGGACATTTGCAGTTTGAGTATTTTTCAGCCACTCAGTCAAAAGTCACATTATATGTGTGTAAATATATATTATGCATGCCCCACTCTAATGTAGTCAGGTAGTGAAACTTGATAATTTACTCTGCAATTTGCATATGTGACTTACCTTTTAACGTAAGTCTGCTCTGCTGGAGGAGGGCTGTCTTTGGCAGAAGCAGAAATACAGGGAATACTGTCCTTCAGAGCAGTGGCTCCTGAGGTAGGGTACAGAAAGATGAAACAGTTGCTAATAGCCCTTCAGTAAGTGTAGCTGTTGCTCCAGGAACGTATGGGTGCTGCAGACATTTTGATTTGTATCCAGCTGGTTTTCTCTGCCCTTAGTGATTCTAGAAAGCCAGCCGGATCCTATTTGTCTGGGCCTTTTTGCCAATGCTCTATTTCTTATACCCAAAAGCATGTTTATTACCTAGAGTTGATACAAACAGTCAGATGAGATTCCAGGCTGCTAGATAAGCAGATCTCCCTTGTCCATGTCCTTCACAGAACAGGAAATATGTAGATATTATCCATTACAGTTTTTCATGTCACACCAACTACTGCAGAATATAAGTATGTGTAATGACATACTGATAAGAAAACAAAATGGAGAAATACGTATTGCAGTAATGCTTCTATTATAGAAGGAACCAACAAAGATTTTTAGTTACTAATGTCATTGGAAATTCATTTTTATTAAAATAAAAGGATCTACTGCTCTCTCTTTTACTTTATGAAAGTATCTCTTAATATCAGCACAGAAAGATACTTGTTTGTTCACCTTCAGTGAAGCTGCCAATACAGTTGAATGCTCTCTTCAACACGGACCATTTTTGCTGTTGGTAGACAAGCCTGTCTCAAAGTCTTATAACCTGTTACTTAATAAAGAACAGAAATGGGATTTCATCATCAAATAAATATCACATTTAGGAGGTTCTACTAGTATAATGGTACTTTACCTTGTTGGGTTTTTTTTTTCACCCTTACTTAGACATATTAGCAATGCACTTATTAAGACAGAGAGAGACTCTTCAGGTCAAGTAGCCTGGTTACGTATTTCTATGTACAAGGCTAAAATCATGCAAAGGACCAAAATTGCAAGAGGATAATCCATTATTTCCAAGCAATATTGAATGAAGCAGTAGTTGCTTGTTTTCTCTAACAACCAAATTAAGGGTTATAAGTAAAGGACTAAGCCCAGAGTGAAAAGTAGAAGTTCAAATGAATATTCAGAAAAGATGTACTAACTCTTTGTTTTTATCACAGTACTTGTGCTACATTTGTCTTGATCAATTTACAGAGCTTGAGACTCTACCTCTTCTTGAGATGGAGATGTGTTGAATACACATCTTAATACCTTGTTAAATCAGCTTGTTAAAACAGCTTTTGATTTACTGTGTTCATGTAAAGGTTTACAAATTTTAAAACATATATGCTGGTGCACACGCACAGCATTTAAGATCAGAACTGGGCTATTAAAGTTTTCCATTTCTCATCATGGCTTAAAAGGGCTAAAATTGCACATTTAGCTGTAGAATAAAAGATGTAAGCCTCTTAAAGGGCTTTTTGACACTGCCAGCCTGGTAGGTCTTTTCTTATCAGTGTATTTATTTCTGTATTTATTTAAACAGAGAGATGGATTTAAAAGATATTGTTCAACTACAGAAGAAAAATAATAAAAGTAAGCTGGAGTTCTGAAAAAGCTGGGTAAAGTCCTTGCTAGAGGAGGGAGAAAACAGCCCAAAGTTCTAGTGTCCATTCCCAGTGCTGTAGGTGCAGGTACCATAATTCAGACTGGTGATGGCTGCAGCCTGAAAAACATAAGGGTGGGAGACCATGTCCCTGATGTTTGGTTCTCCCAGTCTCCCACTTCAAGAGCACTTCAGCAGCAAGTTGCAGGTATACACTGGCCAAGTTGGTGACAATGGGATTGCATGTGGAAAGAAAGAATTCAGGGATATGATGACAGCTATGCATCCCTATATAGATTCATCCTGTAGACATAAATAAATTGGCTGGATTGCTTTTGGTGTTAGAGATGCTTTTAACTAAGGTGAAAAAAATGAAAACAGTAAAAGGACTGATGCAATTCCGTGATGCTTTGGCAATCAGTGCCACAATAAAATTGTTACAAATAAAATGCCACAAAAAAAGAGATGGCTATTTTATAAGAAGTTTCAACACAGTTTTGTAATCTCTTTGTAGTACCAGTTGTCAGTATTTTATGAAATAAATAGCAGCCATAATTTCTATGGGATTGTTATTTTTTATGTTAGATTTAGGAAACATAGGTAACAAACAGAAACATAATGCATAGCAGCAAAGTAGTTTCTTTAACAGCGGATTGCCTCTTTTGCAGGTATCTTAACTTCCCAGAGCTGGTTAACATTCTTGGTAGTGTTCCTAGCTTTTTAATAGTTTCTATCTCGCTTCTGCCATTTTATGCAAAGTACAGTAAATGGGTGAGAAATTAAGTAAATACCCAAGGGAGGATCAAAATAATTTATAGTACTCCACAGACATTTCGAGTCTTGCAGTCTCTGAGCAACCACTTGCTGAGCTGGGTAGCTCAAAATGGTATACTCCATAAATCAGAAATCCAAGTCAGGGTTTCTGAAAAAACATTATTTTGCCAATGATTTTATTAAAACCAGTACAAAATATGTAGTTTAACATAGGCCTTTTGCAGGCTTCATAGAATTTGAGGATTTTGATAAAACAAACTTCATTTAAATGAACAAGCAGTGTATTTAGAAAGATATATAGTTATCAAGCTTTCTAATAATGGTAATGGTATTTATGCAAAATACTTTTTATAAACCCAAGAATTTACCGGGTATCTGAAAATATATGACTATCAAACTGTGGTGTATTTGTTTTAGAGGAATATATGTTAATTGTGTATTCATGTGAAGTTAGTAATCGCCAGAGGCAAAGAATGGACAGGCTTGGAAATCAAAATCTTCACTTTATCTATGAAATGGATATATAGCTTATTGCTATATAATATTACATTTCACACTGAGCTTTGAGGCCATGATATCTAGGAATGAGGGAGACAGTGCATTCCTCATATCTCAAACTCTGATGAAGCAGCAAATTAGTGCCAGTTAAGGTGTTGGCTTTTTTATGATGTGAACGCATCTGGTAGAAACGAAGCCAACAAATTAGCCTTTACTTAGGCCAGTGAATAATTATTACAGGGTAACAATTTTAGTTAATTATTCTAGACTTTTTCATTTTTTGGTAAATGGCACCTAGCAATAAAGTTTCTTCTTTTATCAAATGCAGATACCATGTCCTGTGATTTGAATGCTAGCTTGTTTGCAGGTATTTATGCGACTGATAGAAAACATGAACTTTTACCCTGCAATTGCAAGATAGCAAGGAAATTACGTTTATTCTGCTTGGTTTTATGCAGCGTGGCTTGTGTCTGCTAATAACTGACAATCCAGCTACAAGCGTATAAGAGGATGCGTATGAAATGATAAAATCAGGAATGTGATTCAAGTACCATTTAAGAAGAAAAATCTAGAATTTTAAAACACTTTGTGGTTCTAACAGTAATGCTGCTTTCATTACTACTGTACCTCAAATCAGCAGAGAGAAAAGCTTCTGAAGTTAAGATTACCCATAGGATTTGTAAATCAGATTGATGGAAGTAATTGGTAAACTGCTTAATCAAGCCTTGCTTGGAGGTGAATAAGGACTGCAGGATAGAAAATGTAGGCTGTATAAGTAACCCAACAAGTCAGTAGAGTTCTTTTTTCTGAAAGAAACAAAGATAGCAGTAATTAATTACCCTGACTCTGTGCCAAAAAAGCTTTCTTCTGACAACTCCAACTTAATTAAAACTTAAGACATTTCAATGGCCTCAGAAAGCCCCTGATGGGGTGAACTCTTGGAAACTCGTGAGAAAATTTTGTAAATTAAAGGAAAAGATGTGTGTTACCACTGGTGCCATGACTCTAATCCCTGGCAGTCAAAGAATCTATTTAGCCAAAGCCTTTTCTTTTAACTGGCTCACACCTGCAGGCTTACTGGCACTTCCTCTGTACCAGAGAAGGCAGTTTTTGTGTTTTACGGAAGATCAGATAATAGGAGTCTTGCTGTTACTTTTGTTTTTGTGCATTGTTCATTAGGCTGTGAGTGTTGCAGGCACACTTGATATGCTTGGCTTGCTTGGGGGGAGAGTAGTGCCTGAATGCTTTAGGTGGTGCAACATTAGTGAGGATGGGCTGGCAAAAAAGTAAGTTTAATGCAAAAGTGCTTCAAATTAAAACTCACAGCTGATGAGGCAAGCTGAAAGGCAGAGCCTGCTGTTCTTCACACATTTGAGTTACAAGGAACAATATTCT
>NC_068944.1:45836894-45906894 GCF_026419915.1 Harpia harpyja
TATGAAGCTAGTTAAGACACCAGATTAAGAGCAGACTTTTGTTTAGTTTCCAAAACCTGATAGTTCTCTCTTATGATTCGCTTTTGGAGGGTGTACAGTCATACAGTTCATACATAATCCAAAGTATTTCTCCACTTCTCCTTTGTAAGAAAGACACACTGTGACTTTCACCCTTTGGGTAGAGATGGGAGCAACCATTTCTGGTTCTGTAAGATTGTTTCCATGCAGGTTTCCAAAAAAAATCCCCACCTGTGACCTCATCCTTCAGGATGCTCAGTAGCCCACGTGGGGCTTGAGCCTTTCCACCCCTGCTGTTGCCAGGGAGGAGGGCACTGATTTGGGGGAGAGCACATCAAGGCAGTATCTGTGCTGGTAATTTTGGGATCGATTTCCATCCCTTTCAATGGTGTTTCTAAACTCCAGGTATTTAATTCAGAGTTGTTTGTGGGTGTTCAAGGTTGTGTGTGTGTGTATGTGCAACACAGTTAACGATTATTTTATTTAGCAAACAAATTTTTAAACTTGCAGCTTCTTTTTCTTTCTGTGATTAACTAATTCAAGTTTCTTTGGCCCTCGGCCCTGTCATGGATTAAGTGGGGAGATTTTGAACTACTAATTTTTGATCACTATGCAAAATATGCCTAGAACATAAGCGTTTCAGTTGGCATTAACTATAAACAAATTTCCAGTGGTATTTAAACGTGTGACCATAAAATATTTCTCTGGCATTTCCTTACTAGTTAGCAGCTGTTACAACAGTCTCCAAACATCTATTAAGTAAAGGAAGACATTTTGTAATATAGATTAATAGAAATGAGCAAGAAGATGATAGACAAAAAAAGCTCGGTATACAACTGCCTTTTGTTCTTAATTGGAAGTGTATAAACAGACTGAATTTCAGTATGAATGTTAGACTTCAGCTAAGTTCCATAAGTTATACTGAGTGTAGCTTAACACGTTTAATTTCAGACATAACTAACACTAATCAGATAGGGATTTTTGAAAACAATTTATTCCATTTCAATGGAATTTCCATTTTACTAGCTGTAATCTCAAATATGTAAATGGTAGCCAAAGCTGGATGTGATGTTTCAGTTAAGAATTTTTTTTTTTTGCCCATTGTTTCTTCTAGCATCTTCTTGCCAAATCTTCTGGAGCGCTTGTAATTTCCTCTGTACAGAGCCCAACAGGCTCATCAGCAGCAGAAGGTAAACATAATAGATGTGAGGAATTTCTGGAGATTTATGAGGTTTAGCTTTCTGAAACGTACACTGTGTCTGGCAATCCTAGGATGTGGCCACATGTGGACTCTGCAAATTGAAAATGTTATAAATGGGGCATCATTTAGCCCTTGTTAGGAATAAAGTTTAGGAACAAAAGATGCGTTCTGCAATAGCACTTAAGTATCGTTTCTGCCCTGCAACAGTGTGTTTCAGCTCAAAAGGATAATAATGATCAGGGAGGTTAAGCTTTTGTTAAAATGTCTATGAAATTTGACAAACAGATTAATATCCTTACTATTTAATAAATTAAGCTTACTACTTATAGTCACCCATATCTCTTCACGTTGAAACAATCAGATCAGAGATCATTATACAGCAACCTAGGAACATGAAACTACTCTGAACTAAGGAGATTGGCATTATTGGGATTTGGTATCAAAAGCTTTAGAGCAAAAAATGTAAAAGTACAAGCCTCATAACTATACCATTATTCTAAACATTAATTTGTTAAATTCTCCCATCTGTTTATGAAAATGTAATTGAAAAATTGCACTCCTACATCAGTTTATTGAGCTGATAAAGGAAGATACATTAGCAAAGACAGAAATATGCCATCCTAATGATCATGATAATATCACTGCATGTTAAGTGCTCTTTTAACCTTTTTCAGTGGGCTTTACTGATATTAATTAATCAGCTTGAATGCTGTCAACATCTCAAGCACTAGAGTGCTAGTTCCAATTCTGTGCCAGGCATTTCTCTGCATCTTTTTCTTTTATATGTTTAGCTAGAAGAGCCTAGAAGAGCATTAGCAGAACAGTAGAGAGAGGCCTCTTCTTCCTGCCCATTGTTTACCCGTAGTATTGCCTGATGGAAGAGCTTGATGTCCATAAGCCTAGGGGTTTTTTTTCATGGCCTGTTTCATCACCATTTTCAAGGACTTGCATAAATGAAAGATGGGATTGTTTGGAGATAAATATTGCTGAGAATATCACTTTAACGCTCATCATCTTCCACAGTACACTAAAACAGAGGGAGAAGGTAGCCTTTAGTGAGAAAGATGGTTAAACAAAAGCTTCTCTGACTTCTGAGATGAATGGCACTTGAAATATTGCTCCTCGGTGTGTTTAAAATCTAAAAACTTTGTGTGGTTGCCTCATGCTTTTGTTTCTGGCGAGTAATAATGCTCTGGGATGTTTCCAACTGTAGCAACCTAATTGCTGAGATTGAAATGATAACCATTTACATATCGGCTTTGGGGCAATAACAGATTCTAATGGACACTGTTTCCAGAAGTTTTTGTGTATTGATTTCCTAGCATTTCTCCCCTTTCACTAGTACTGTGAGCACAGTGAATCTGGGAGAATGAACACTTTTATCTCCCAGCATTCATGTGCATGTTCATAAAATGTGTGGGCACCTTAAAAGCATTAATAGTATTTTTTGAGCTTCATTTGGAAGATAATATATTTCAAAGACCAGAGTATAAAATAGCTAGATATCATTGGAAAACAACATTTAATTATTAATGAAACCAAGACACTGGCTTGGAATGAGAAGCAACTGCTTATTTACTGGAGATTTTACAGCAAAGGTAAATAATGAAATCTCTTTCCTAAGCTAACATACATAGGGGGTTTGATTTAAAGGTATTTCTTAACATTGAAAATACAAATAAACATTTTAACTCCCCTGCAAAATAGGAAAATTGTCTTGAGTTTGTGCAGGCTTTGTGTGCATTTGTCACGAGCAGCTATTGTGGAAGTGGGATTACTGCCTGACAATTTCATCATGTCTGTGAAAGTAATGTTTAGGAGGTGAAGTAATACAATTGATGCTAATCCAGCTTTTTATAATCAGCCTCCTATGTATATAATATTTATGTTATTGTCTGTGCAGGGTTTTCTTTTCCTAGAAGCATTCCTTATCTACTAGAATTCTTGTTTGACAAATGAGATTGGATTACCAAGTCACAGCTGTATACACTGGTTGATGTATTGCTGTAGGATTGATAATTCAGAAAAGCAATGTAGTATTTGGGGGTTAATTTTCTTTTCTTAGATACAAGAATCTAATGCTGCTTGCTAGATATTTTCTTCATTTTTGTTATCTAAGTTTTACCAGGTTTAGACTAGTTATTGACTCAGTTAATGTAAAAAATGTTGATATGCTGTCAATATTAATGTAGATGTCAGTCCAACACTAGTCCCTAATGTATGTAAGAGCAAGTATTTTTTACCTTGATACAGAAAGGCAGTCATGTGTGAGATTTAATATACATCCTAATCTATCTTGTCATTGCACTAGCCATGGGTGATGTGCTAATGTATGGGCAACCATTTTCTTTTTCTCTTCACACAATAGAATAGATACACATGAATGACAGCCAAGTCTCCACTCTGTAATTATTTGGAGGGCAGTTAGAACGTACAGAAGGAATACAGTAGTTATACTTACAGACATAAAGTCTATGGTTTTTTTTTTTTTTTTTTAATCTTCCAGGGAACCATATGATCACTAACAATTGGAAAAAAAAAACCCAAAAACAAAAAACCCCCCAAACCCAAGAAATGGTTAAACCTAAGTAACCTTCATAACACACACACAGTTTGGAATTTCAGTTCTGAGTCCTTACACACCCAGCCAAAAATTTTTATGTATTTGAATGCATTCTTTGTGCTGACATCATCATTTTGATTCACTTTCTTGGCAAAATATGTGTTTTATAATACAGAAGATTTGTCATCAAGTATTTCTAAGAAGTGAATAATCAAATGAGCTCTTTAATTAAATGTCTCTTTTATATTCATTTTCCTTTTCCCTTTCTCCATTTCTTTTTCAAATTGTGAACAATTACAGAAATATGGGATTGTGAATATAAGTTGACACAATGTAAGATAAGCAAGCAAAAATTAATGTCCATAGCATGTCTCATCTTTGTGAGTGTTGGCAAAACCAAAAACCTGAATATTGCTTTTTATATAAAAGACATTTTGATGAGATTGCAGTTTCCTAAAAAGCAAGTCCAAAATTACATATTTCTTAATGCAGCTTGCGTCAACAAATCTTTGACTTGTCATATTAATGTATAATATAGCTTCCTTTTGTTCCTCTTTTCAAACTGTAAGAAACTGTCTTTATGCATTCAATCTGTCTTTGTGTGAGAGAAAATGAAAATGAGGCACACTGTCCAGATCATAAAGATAAGCAACCGCCTGCAATTTCAGCATTATTTTTACTACATATTTAAGGAGGGAGGGTACATTTTCTCCCCTGTGGTTGGATGCTATTATTTGTAGACTAAAGCTATTGCTTTCCTAGCACCTTCCAGTGTTCCATTCAGAATTGAAATCACTATGCACATCTTCACTAACTCTAAATTGAGACTGGTATAATTTCAGCAATGGAAACTGAGTGCAAAATTCTGCACACAGCACTTTATATGGAAATATTCCATTTAGGAAAAAAAAAAGGAAAAAAAAAAAGAATTCCAAAACATTCTATTTTTAGAGTATATGTTATAATCCCCATCCTACTTAAGTTTCATATGAGTATTCTTCTTCTCTGAGAGTAGTAATATAAGACTAAATTGTTACCTTATGTTTTCATGGGGTAGGTTTGTGACCACTGACAGTTATAATTTACAATGATTATGGACATTAACATACTTGACTGTCGCTATTATTTTTATTTCAAATAGAAAGACTTTCAGTGGACTAACGGTATGGGGAGTTGATGTTTTATCTTCACAGAATGCTACAAAGTTCCTGTCAAACTACAGCTACACTGATGCACCAGCGCTTATTCACAGTCAATAGGAAGTATTCATTTGTGCCTTTAAGGGAATCTTGTGTAAACCCGTAGATTGAGTCACAGTAGGTTCATCCATCTGTCTGTGTGTCTACTGATCTATCTAGCTACCTGCTACACAGCGTAGGATCTGAATATTTGTTGGAAGTTCCTAAAATGAAAGAGGGGTGGTGTCAAATGCTTTAATACACAAATAATTTCTGCTCACTAAAGAGTTTATAGTGGCTTCTATGTCACTACTCATTCAAGTAAACTCTATGCACATTTCAGTGTTTCTGTGTTTCTGAATTAGGAGTATAAAGTTTGATGAGACACAAGTGATGCTGAAGCGGCCGGACAGGCAGTAGATGTGTTCTCACAAACTTACAGCTTTTGCAAGGTCAACATTTTCAGAATATCCATTCAAATTAATCATCAATCTTCCACCTTTTCTAACTCAAATCACAAAATCTATTGCCAGTTAAAATTTATGTCAGGGTTTAAATCTGAATTTCTTACCTGTAAATGCTACCATCTCCTCTTGTTGTAGATTAGTGCCGTTGCTGGTAGTATGTCAACATGTAGGTACTGTGAAGATCTTGAATTAAAAAAATCTGCAATAAACTGTTGGAAAGCCTAAGAATATTGATTTGAAATTGAGCATAAGTGCTAAGTTTTTCAGGAGGAGTAGGAAATCAGGTCTTTGCTTGAATATAAGGTGTGTATCCGTGATTTAATTTTTCTCTTCTAAGTGTTTAAAAACACCCATGTAGTGCACAAGACCATACAAACCAGTTCATTTAGTATCTTTGCAACCTGTCATGTTAATATATAAATACATGTGCATACATATTTAGACAAATCTAAAAACATGCATTATTTACGTGGTGTAAGAGATTTTTTTCTGAGCCATTACAGTCTATTATGTAAATATGTATTTAAAGGGCATAATATTTTTTTTTAATTTCATTGGATTTTTGACTTGATAGGTCATAATGGCTAGGATTCCTTACACAGTACCTCATAATTTAGTTCAGTCTGTATTATAGATGTTGCTATGATGTTAATATGAATTTGCATATAAAATATGCTTCAAGAAGTTACTGTACACATAAAGATTAATAATTCACTGATTTTAAATGGAAGAGAGAACATCAAAACTGATTAGTTCACATAAGGGTAAGATTCATCCTCTCTGCAGAAGGCTAGCACAAAACCTAGGCATCATTTAAGCCTCACTTAAGCCCTCAAAATGCAGCTTAAATGGATTTTAACTGGTGCATAGGCTTTGCTCTGGCAATCGGTGAAGTAGTGAATTTAATCCATAAGAGAATAATGTATTTCTAAATGCTCCCCATTTCTAGAAGTGAATTAGTAGATCTCCTAGGAGCTCTCAACTTCCAGCGGTCCTCACTGTTTCCAAGAGAAGTGAAATCCAGTTTTAGGGGAAACATGCAAAACACCTTTCTCTGTGAAGAATCCCATCTGGTTTGGGTCACGTCTGTATCAGCAATGGAAGACAGTATAGAGATGGCCAACCTGGTTTAGAGTACATGGATACATCCGCTATAGATTGAGGACAATTATTTATCCCAAATTTATATTCCAGCTCATGTTCCATAATTAAATATGGAATTTAGCCATTCAGTGGATTCTGACGTGCCCTCAAGATCATTATTATTCATGGAAACTGTGTGTTCATCTGGTTACTGGGATGAGGTTTAATGTTTGGATATGTTCATTTTCAGTCAACAGATATGACTAAACACAGGCAGTAAGGAAAAAAAAAGGGCTCAGATTGTTCTTTACCAGCTAATAGTTCTGGTTACGGGACAGTGCTGGCACTAGTAGATGGTTTTGTAATAGGAACCTGACAGCCGCCAGTAGCAGATGCTAAGGGAACAAACAGAGGAAGAGGTCAAGCATATAGTCATGCTTCCCTGGCATAGCATCCCAGCTTCTGGCAAGTTTTCCAGACATCTAGTTTTCAGCAGACCAGGCTTAAGCTGTGAGCACAGGAGAACAAAGAATACCTACAGAGTTTAATAATGGAGAGCATCTCAGGAGGGACAGTAGGAAAAGGGAAAGTGTGACTTGGGCTCCAAAACCTGCTGGGAATGAGGATGTCAGAGGAAAATAGACATGTCTAGGTAATTGTGAAATGGCAGAAATGTAGTTACGCTGGATTCTTGTTGGGTGCTGGTTGTTTTAAAATACATTTATCTAATACTTTGTTTCTAAGCAATATGTTTTGAAGAACAGCTGTTTGTAGGATACGTCCAGGCTCAGATTGCAAAAAGAGCTGCAGGGCCTAACTTGAGTCAGGACCGTGGAACAATACCAGTTTATAATACACAAAATATGCAAAACACATTGCAGCCTCAGATTAGGAGCTGTGTGGAGAGGTAGAGGTACAGGGGGGTGTAGGATCCAAGAAATTCTTCCTAAGTCTACATAAATCCCAGGAAACTCAAATGGGCCAGTGTCCCATCCAAAGACGCCTTGTAGACAAGGGCTTGCATTCTTATGGCCAAACTTTTCTCTGCTGGAGTTACCCCTGCTCATTTGGAAGGAGGAACTAGCTATACTGTTTGAAAAAGAAGGCAGAAGTGGAGTTCCGTTTGCACTCATGTCAGCCTCATCTTACAGAGGTTTCAGCTAACGTTTTCCAGTGGGGTCCATAACAAGCAACCATGAGATCAAGCTCTTTGAATAATCTGTCAGTGAATCAGTGCAATGATTGCTCATGGGCAGCATGACACATATTGAGCCCAGGGTCAACTGTTAGCTGCCTAGCCCAGGTAGGATGCCACAGAAAAGGCCCTGTGTCCTTGCTACTGACTCCTCCTGTAGGGCAAATTGTTCTGACAATAGAAGAGGATTTGATTTCAATGAATCTCTTCCAAACATGATAAAAACAAAAGCTAATCTGAACTAGCCTAAACCTGGGTAATGTACTCACTGGTCACAATTAATCTTTTAATTATAATCTATTGACTAGGCAAAATTAAGAGTTACGTTCAAGCCAGTTGACTTGTTTTGTGTTGTTTTGGGAGGGGCATTTTGGTTGGTTGGTTGATTGGGATTTTTTTTTTCTTTTTTTTTTTTTTTTTGTTACAGCAGCCTGTTGAGTGGTAGGTCAAATTCTACTGGGCCTTGAGGAGAAAGGTCCTGATGGGAACAGAAATACTTGTCCTAGACAGGCTGTGCCAGGCACGCTTCAACAAGAAATGTAAAACTGTATCCTGAATTAATATGGTGCAGTCTTCAAATACCTTGCTGAACTGAGGCCTGGGCTGTGCAGGGAGAACCCATACAGAAAAAAATGTTTCTTAAACTCTGTCTCTGTCAGATGCCACATAACACAGGCCTGAGGCAAACTGAATTCCCTTCATTTTCCCCTATTTTCTAATCTTTTCCCCCTTCTATCTTAGGCAGAGCCATGGACTGGAATGACTCTGTTCTTCTGGCTTTATACATATAGAAATGGACATATATAGATAGCTGTCAGCTTCTATATCTGTAATGGAAGCTCTACAATATCATCGAATATATTAATTATTAAATTTAATTTAGAAAAGGTAATATTGAGCAGTTGTATACAAATAATCCAAAGAAGTCCTCTGGAACATAGGGATAGGAGCTGCTTACAATTGTAAAGCAAAAATATTAAATAATATACATCATTTGGGTTTATCTATGCTCTGTGTGATAGTAATTTCTTCACATTCATATTCTGAATGTTTATTACTACATTTTATAGGAAGTCATTACAGTACTTGTTTGAAAACCTCTTTTTTAGTGATTATGGATCTCATCCCTTTTGACTTTGGAAGGAAATGCCAGATGTTGCAATTCCCTATGGTGGGCCAATTACTTGCTAAATTTTTATTATTTTAATATATATCAAAGAAATGGTTCAACTATGTAAGCCTGACAAACTTTTGGGGATTTTTTTGTTGTTGTTTGTTTTTGCTTTTTATACGTAACTTTAAAACATTCCAAACCAATTCTCTTTCTAGTTTGATTAAAAGAATCATATGAGCCTGGATTGAGACCTCACTACTCAACTTTTAGCCTCAAGCAAATTTTCTTAAAAAGCCTGGGAGAAGAGGGCTGGAGGGGAAGGAGGGAAAGGAAGGAAGGAGGGAGGGAAGCCTCAACGGTGGAAATGCTGACCAAACCTTAACTATATCATCATGAATGGTGACGCTATAATGCAACGCTAACAAGGACTCCTGAGATAAATACAACATCAATTAAAGGCTTGCAGGTGTGTCACTAGGGGTGGATAAAAAGAGAGAATGGGAAAGGATTTGTGCCAGCAGACCTTATGGTTTTGCTGTAATTAGTAATCTGTGCAGGTGTCTATTATGACTAACTGACAATAAATCTTGGTTTCTGTTTTGAATATTGCTTTTGTTTCCCAAGTTCCATGCCTGAAAGGGAGAAAGAAAATGACTGGAAGATTAATTACTGCAATGGTTACTCCCAACAAGATAAAATGGAAAGTAGTAATCCACTGAATGAGATTAAATGTTCTTCTTATTATTTTCATATTTTATTTTGATAACAGAAAACTGAAGGCAGTGTGGGTTGTGTGGGGGTATGTATGTACTGATTTTTGCATAATGATGGAAAAATAAGCCTACTTTGTCAGCAACCTTTCTTGAGTTATGTGCATAAAGCAAATTTTTCTTCTAGTTCAGCAGAATGATGGAAAGGTATCCAAACCTTTGGATACCTACATTTGTGCAGTAACTTCTAATTCTAAGCACAGTGATGAACTGTAAGTAAATTTTACCATAGAGCTATGTTTTCCTTAGCCTCTCCATCTGCTCATTTTTGACACCCCTGTCATTAACTGTCATTTTCCTTTAAATATACAGTGAAGCTGAAAGGCCAGCTCTACATCACATCATTTCAGATTAGGGGCAGTTCCTTTGAGCTGAGCACTGTTTAGGTGTCAGAAAGAAGTCTCTGACCTCTCTCGTACCACACTGCCGCAGGGCCTTAATTAGTACTGACTCCAGCCATTACTGCAGAGAGGACAAAGGCGACCACATCATTTTTCTACTTAGGAAGTTAGCGTCTGACCTAATAACTTGTCCAGGCTCTCAGGACACTGTAACGGCCACACAATGGCAGTGGGGATTATTTGTCAGACTCTTTCCTCCTCTAAATGTAGGATAATCAGGGAAGTTAACTATTGTATCCTTGAGTCTTGCAAGGGTTGTTTTAGGGTTTCTCTGTGTTAATTTGTCGTGGAAAAAATGACAGGCAGAGAAGGAATCAGATATTCAGAAAAATAAAGAGGGCGATAACAAAGTGTAGAGTGGTTTTTGTCATGGCTAGAAGTATCTGATTATTTAAAATATTGCTTTTCTTGTAAGACCTGCTCTGGTGCTATTGAGTTTAGTGGAATTTTATCACTGTCGTGGTTTAACCCCAGCCAGCAACTAAACACCACGCAGCCGCTCACTCACTCCCCCCCACCCAGTGGGATGGGGGAGAAAATCGGGAGAAGAAGCAAAACCCGTGGGTTGAGATAAGAACGGTTTAATAGAACAGAAAAGAAGAAACTAATAATGATAATGATAACACTAATAAAATGACAACAGCAATAATGAAAGGATTGGAATGTACAAATGATGCGCAGTGCAATTGCTCACCACCCGCCGACCGACACCCAGCCAGTCCCCCGAGCGGCGAATCCCTGCCCCCCCACTTCCCCGTTTCTGTACTGGATGGGACGTCCCATGGTATGGAATACACCGTTGGCCAGTTTGGGTCAGGTGCCCTGGCTGTGTCCTGTGCCAACTTCTTGTGCCCCTCCAGCTTTCTCACTGGCTGGGCATGAGAAGCTGAAAAATCCTTGACATTAGTCTAAACACTACTGAGCAACAACTGAAAACATCAGTGTTATCAACATTCTTCGCTCTGAACTCAAAACATAGCACTGTACCAGCTACTAGGAAGACAGTTAACTCTATCCCAGCTGAAACCAGGACAATCACTTATTTCATGAAGAGCAAACTCAAATCCACAATCAAATGAGTTCCTTTTTTCTCTCTCCTTCTTCCTTCATCCCACCCTTCTTCATTCCATCCCCCAATCTCATGCAGAAATTCACTCTCACATGAGAAACATTTTACAATAGCTTTTAGCACAGCATTTTTGGTCTATTTCACTAGAAATTGGACTTACTGCATCAGACGTCAGCATTATACAGTTCCACAGAATCTCCTTAATGTTCCTATTTGTTTGGTAACGTTCCACTGAGAAAACTTCATGCCAAAATACAATCACTTCTTAATCTAGAACGCTCTCTCTCTTTGTTTAAATTTTATTTTTATTTTGTAAATTAAATAAAGCAATTGAAATTGCTATAGAAGTTGCACGGTCTCATACCACGGTCCTTTATTATCAGCTAGTGCCACATGCTGCAGCACAGAAGCACACTTTATGCTACTGCAGCAGAAATTACTTTCACTGTAAATACATTTCAGAGAGTTGGCAAGACGATCTAAAACTTGCAGCGAGCTAAGACTCTGCTGATGATCAGTTTGTCAAGGTATAGGTATAATGTGTACTTACTATTTTTGAAAGCTGTTTAACTGTAATCGATTTGTCTACTAGCTTGAGGCTTAATTTTTGTCCTTCTTCTGTAGGTAAGAAGTAATTCTTCCTGCCTGCCTTACATCTCCCTCAAAACCAACAAAAAAAAAAAAAAAAAAGGAAAGAAAAGACAAGACATTTTGGTTCTAATTGTGATATGATTTTCCACATATCTTGGTCTTTGTCATTTCAATTCTAGTTAGGATTATTTTTACCGTAGTGACTCTGAGCCAGATTGGAGTGTCAGAAATACCATGAAGTTACTACACCTCTAAGGAAATCTCTTCTGAAGTGATCACGCAAAGGTAATTACAATATTATCAAAGCTGAAAAATGTTGCATAGTGTTTCTTGTGCTCAAACAGCATCTAAAGCAATAGAATACATTTAAATTCTACAACAGGGCCCAAACTGAGCACAATTTGCAAAAAGGCTAGATGAGTTTCTGTATAGAGCTATAACATGGGATAAGACTGTTGGGGCCAGACCCTTCAGTCTATGACAGTGTGATCAAGCATTATTTCATTTAGTCTATGAGCTGAAATAACAGCCAATAAAGTGTTTCGCAGTAGTCCTTTGACTACATATCATATATTGCAATTTCCTTGTTCTCTTTTAGATTGCCCACATACATTGATCTTTTCTGAGAAGCAGGGAGGTGAACTTTACCTTCCTGAGCATAAATAATTCCAGATTCAGAAATATTCATTTCACCAGAAAGACACAGCACAGAAGAGGCCTATATGAAGGAAGGGACTTCTGGCTTTCTGTGGATCTGTATGGCTACAGAAGTTTTTTCTCCAAAACCAAGAACAGCATCTGCTGACAGCTATTTCAGCAAATTAGCTGATGCTTTTTGCCCTCCATTTGCTGCAGAACAATATCTGGTCTGTGACTCTATTCATAAATTAGATTAAAATTTTAAAGGGCCACTGCCTAGCCACTTCTGCTTCTTAAGGATTGACAGCTTTCTTACAGAAGCTGCATTAAACTGGGAGTTGCTACCCATCATTTTCCCATTCCACTGAAGCACGCAAGGAGGTCAGATGGAGAGGAACCTCAATGCAACGTAAAGGCATCCTGGATGCAGGGGTCCCTCCCACCTGCAGCAGAGCCAGTCCTAGGGGCATTGCAGGCAGCCACATTCAGCAGTCATGGATGAATGGTAAAGAGGGGGATCTCATCTTCCCCTCTGTCATTTATTTAATCAAGATTAAACACATTTTCAGATTATTGGCCACTTCACTGCCTCTCCCCACTGGTAGTGAGGCAAATGAATTGCTCTAGCAGAGGGATATGAAACTGCCTGGGCTGTGGGTATAGAGATAGAAAACAGAACTAATTTATATGAGAGTTTCTCTCTCACCGGAGACTTCCTTTCTTTTGTGCCCTGTGTGGAAGGCTAGAAGTTCTTCTGAGCTGGTTGACTTGCCAAAATTCAGGATTCAGATTCAGGGGATTGGAAGGTCACTAGCGTGTACTATGGAAAAGGGACCTAAATAATTGAGATCTTATTTGTGTAAATGTATTTGGGTTTATGTGGCTGTTATTTGTGCATACGCACTAAGGGCTACACACATGCAGAAGAATATATATGGTCATTAATGAATGAAGTCTTATCTGTCTTTGTGTGTGCCTGACTGAGCTTGTGATGGCTGCTTTCGCAATTTTTTTTATGTTGCTGGTAACTAATAGACATTTTCTAACTTTCAACAAAAATTTTTTTAAAACTGTTGTTTGAGGGAAAATAATTCAGAAAGGAAGAAAAATCAGAGATGAGGACTACTTGTAGAGAACATCAAGGCACAACACAAACTAAGAAAAGCCCAAGAAATCAAAGTTGAGGTTGACATGATATTTTCACTTGTGCCTCTGCGCCTTCTTTTTTTTTTTTTTTTTTTTTTTTTTTCCCCTTGCTGCATAATAAGATAAGGAGGGAGTGTCAAACTTAACTTAGAATATTCTGGCTTTTGTTGGTTTGAGTCATAACCTTACTGCTGCTAAGACTTACTTCTTTGGCCTCTGAATAATATTTTTTTTGTCATGATGGTGTAGTTAGAAGAATCAGTTTTAAAGCATATTCAACCATCCTTTTTACTTACTTTTAATCAACTTGTTCTTCTGAACAAGGTATGGAATTGATAGCTGTTATTGATTGCTTGTAGCATTACCTAATCTTCACTAAATGTAGGAAGCTTTTCAGATTTAGAAAGGTGGCAGAAAATGTCTAGTAATGACACTGCTGGGAATTGAAACTCAATACTGTGGTCAGTATAAAAGTGATATAGCTATAAGAGGTATTTTATTATAAGCCCATTGTTTTTTACGAAATGCTCAAGCTGGTGTAATTTACAGAGATTTTGAAGTTGCTTATGTATTTACCAGCTGTTTCAGTATTTCATTTATTCCAATTTACACCAAGAAAAAACTTTTATTAATGATAGGGAGCTGGAACTTTGGAAAACTACAGAATGCAAAGAATACAGTACTGTAATAATGTAGAAAAGAGATGGCATTTATGCTTCCAATACAAAGGGAAAATATAAGAAATCATTACAAAAACAGATATAAACGTGACCTTCACTGTGGTTCAGTAATTATCCTAGTCCACAGTATGGTGTTTGTATCATGATTTCCCTTATTTCCTCTTTGTTTTCATTTTTATCTGGGTACTTCACTGGTGAGTAATAGCTAAAGGGAACCCATTATGCAAGGCGAGCATTCAGTTTGCAAGTGAATTTGCTTGTAGCTATTGCCACATTTGAACCTCACTAATGTATGTAAATTAAAAACTCTGGTATTCGGATCGCTCCTGTTTGAAATAAAAACAGAATCTGATCATTACAATCTGCAAGCCAGGTATTATCACTGGACTAGTGAGCCGCTGATGATAAATTGTACTGAATAGCTTGTGGATAGAATATTTTATCTCAGTTCTCTATCACACAGCACTGCATAAAATAAGAATGATTCATCAAGCATGAGAGCTGGTGGTTTATGAAATTCATTGCTCACGGCAAGTGTATTTTTTAAAATTCAAAAGACAAAGCAACTCACAAGGGTTATTTAGTAATCAGTGTGAATTACTTCTAGGTATAAGCCTTAGTGGAAAAAAATTAAAAATACATTTGCTGTACAGGAAGCATTATTGCTGTAGGTGCTATAATTTAACTGCTTCTCATCTATAGCTTTTTTTTGTGTGTGACCATTTTGGATTCCAGTCCTCCTCCCCTTTATTTTTAAAAGTGAAACTGCATAATCAGTTGTAACAGAATTATTACATCGAACAAGTCTATTCTATGCTCTCAGCAGAAACATCTTCAGGGGCTTGTACACCTTAGGCTGCAGTGGATATTTTGTTTATTCAAAAAGACATGTAAAAGGAGAAGAGCAATATAAAGTCATCTTTTTTCCTTCAGATTTACAGTAAGAATGTTTCATTTCTTCTTGTGTATTGATGTCCCAAGGCAATGTTCCAAATGAAAAGATAATAACTTATGAAGAAGTGTCAAAAACTAATTAAGTTTTGTAACTTGTTTTTCCTTCACATAAAGTATATTTTTCATCACACTGTCCAGTCACATGCTGGGTTTCTTGCTAACATCATCACATGCCAGTCACACCAAGTCTCAGTGGTTCTTCTCCTCCTGTCATTATTTTCAGCATCAATTAATTTTCTTCTGACCTCGCCTTTAGAAAATGTAGCAGGGAATTATCAGTGCATGCTTTGCACAGTCTATTTGGAAGGCATTAGGCCACTGTGTGTATTTGAAAATGGAGTAGGCCAAACATTATATTTTCTCACCTGCAGGGTTGCCTAGTAACCTGAATTAAGGATTTTCACCAAGCCTTCAAGACAAATAGAAAAACTGTAAAGCAGGTTGACCCAGGTGGGAGAGTCAGACCCACTGATGTAGATTAGCATTTTGAGTGGGGAAATATAAAATGCAGCTCCTCATTAACATTTATTGTGGAAATAGTTTTTGTAATTAAAGCAGCCTATTTTCTTGGCAAGCAAAAAGAATGTGATGCATCATATTTCACTGTTGCTAAATTTGTGTTATGAAATGCACTTTGTTTTACTTTTTGACATATTCACTTGCGGACTGTCAAAATTGAACACTCATTGGAAGGATTGAGGGAACATCTTTAAAACATGTAAATATATCTTTGGTGGCGTTCTCACTGAAAGCATGCACGCTTGCCTATGTTGGGTAGCGATTCACATAGATATGTTCAGCTTTCATTTAATCACTTCAAGGAACTAAATTCCTTGTTTAATGTATTGCCATTGAAAAGAAAGATTAGTGTACTTTAGAGGTGGGGGTCATTCTTTGTAACGCTATTACAGCTTTGTCCTTGACATGCAAGATTCCTCCAGAAAAGGAAGAGGAGGGGGGGGAGCTAGAAATTCTGCCTCAAAGGTACAAAGCAAAGAAGTAGCACAATTAGGATGTCGGCACATAGTGACAGTCCTCTGCAAATGATGGTGTCAGGCCACTGAGGGGCCGAGGGTGGCAGGAGTGACATTCACCCTAGCAAGATGGAAATAAATGCCCTGTTTGATAAAAGAAAACAGACAATTTATGTATACCCTGAAGAGTTAACAGCTAGTGAGCCATTCCTATGGGTCAAGTGCTGCATTTGCATTTTGATGGGATGTTATCAAGTAATTAATGCACCAGTCAGGATTTATTACCTCAGGAGTGAACTGAAAGGTTCATTACAAAATCGGTTTCACTTGAAGATAGGCATTTCCTCAGAGTTAGCTTTTGACATGTTGTTCCTAGCTCTCTCTGCCTGTGGCAGCAATGGTAGAAGGCCAGTGAGGTGAAATTCATTGCTTAATAAGGGCATTCACTTTGGGTATTCTTGTGATAATAAATGTATACATCAAGGCCGCACTGCCTTGTCAGTTTAATTGCTTCTTGTGCTCCTTAACAAGCCAATCTTAATCAGTCTGGACCATGTTATGAATAATTTAGGGATCAGCAGACTTCACGCTTAATAAGATGTACTAGATTATAAAACTTAAGTGCACTGTTTATAGAAAGCATGCAAAACACTTTAAGTTTTTATTAGCAGCAAGGAAAAAAAAAAAAAACCCAACCCCAAACCTAGTAGTGAGTTATTCTAACATTTGCAGTTTGCAAGCAACAGCTGTGTTTCTTAATGCTGTAACCCCCCTCTACTTTTGTTGAAGGCCCACAGTTCGGCCTTTCTATCCCCCTAAGCCTCCGTCAGACATAATGGGAAATTTGAGTAGGCCATGAGATTAAAGCTCAGAATTGATGGCCAACCAGCAATTGTCATTTTAGAAAACATTCTTTTATCTTTTTAAATGCAAAGCAGATCTTATTTTAAAACATTTTCTGATAGACAAAATTACCTTCTTGGTGGTGGTGGCTGCTGGCCTGCGTGGATTTTAATGCAATTATTTAGATCTGAGATTGGGCTGCCAAACCTATATCAGCAATAGGATTTTTAAATGTTTTCCCTTTGTTTAATAATACAGGTGAAATGTAGGATAGACTGTAAATCATTCTTACATAAAATGCAAATTATTAAAGTAAAATACTTTTTATTTGTTAAGGTAATACAGAAATACATTAAAAAATAACAGAAGTAGTCTCCAATCTCTCTAAGCCTGTTATGACTTCTCCATTTAATAAGTATTGTTTGATTGAAAAGGAACATTTAACCTTTTTATTTTAAAAGAATTCTTTGTCCTCCATTTTACCTCAACATTTGCAGGCTATAAGTTGTCCACAGAGTAATGCATCATTCAGTTTATGACATCTAATAAAGGCCTACTGCAAGCATTAGAACCAGGTGCTTCACAATTTTCCTTTCTGCTTGTAGCTGCTTCTGCTTGTTCTCTTGTAGCCTAAATAGGGGAAAAAAAAAAAAAACAACCACACAACAAAAACCTGCAATATTTTTTGCTATTTCCTTTTTTATTTTTTTCTCTTTAAGCCTTGACACATGCTGACAGCACTACGGTATCATTTGATGTCCATGTAAACAATAGCTGCATGTATTTCTGAACACACAGCATATTTATTAGTATTAATAAAGATGTAATTAAAGGCTATGCTTTCAGTCATTACATAATGTATTAAAATAATGTTATTGTTCAAATACATTTATGAATCAGGAAGATAGGTACCAGTAAATGAAAAACAACTTCAAACCTATTTCCCAACCTATAGCTGGACTATCATACTCCTTTGTTCTTGTGCAGGTTAATAGAGATTGAGGAGATGGGCAGAGGAAAAGCAGTGCAATTTTCTGCTATTTAAGCTTGGCGAAATGGCACTCTTCAGGAAGCAGCAAAAAGTATGAAAGCGTAATAGGCATTTTAAAAGTAGAAGTCCATATAGCTGCTTGAGGGATCCTCAGATTTAGGCATGCATAGAATCAGGAATGAGATAATCAGCATTGTGAAATTGAAACCTGTCTGCTGCCTGCTGCTGTTCTTCCCTCTTTCAGTGGAGTGATTTGTAACACTCATCTTCTTCAGGCAAGGCAGCCTTCAAGATTATCCAGAACTGTCAATAGTAATTGCCAAAGTATTTTATTACCTACAGAAAATCAAAGGAATTTTATAACCAACAGTTATCAAGTTTCAATACACAGTATAAAGAGAGCAATTTTAGTTGGAATACAATCGTGTTTGGCTTGCTTTAATGTTCTTGAGACAATTCCTGTGCAACCAGCTACAACATTCACTGTATTTAAGCTAGAGGCAAGAATATGCATGTGTACTTGTAGTCTAAAAAAATTACATAATGCTTACAAGCTTCTGCAAGCAAGTGGTTTTTAATTGCCATACAAACTATGCCTTAGCTAATTACTTCTAAAAAGAATGAGGTTTCTATAAAACTCGAGATGACATTTTGAAATTCTGACAGTAGATATAAGTTTAACTGGGGCATTCTCTGTCATGAGGTAAATAAAATGCCTGGAAATTAGCAAAATATGACACTGATTATAAAGTCTGAAAACATTAATGTTGCAGCTCTTATTATGTTCTCTGAATATTATTGCTATGTGAACCGCAATTGTGATTGTCAGCCATTCATTTAATGCAATTCTGTTATGCTACAGGGTCAGCCATGATTCAAAGCTTTTCAAATGCTTAGCTTCTTACTCAGGCTACGCATGAGTGAGGATTGCGTCTTCTGTCCGACAGTGTTTTTCTGAGACGTGCACCTCGTTTTCCTTCCGTGATACCAGTGAAAAGGAAACTGTGACTGTCTAAATGCTTGGTGGGAGAAAATTCAGTTTCTATTTTTGACAGTGTATTTCCCCTCTAATTCATAATGCCAAGACTGCAGTGACATGATTATCTCTATGGGTTCTTTTAAAAACAAATACACAAATTTACTTGTGAAAAATTAATTGGCATGGGGAAATGCCTCTTTTTAAGTTCCAAACCAGATGAATGCACTTGTATTTTGAGACATGTGCCCAGGATTTTATTCATGGCACCAAAAAGCAGGTATCATTTCAACTGAAAGGCTGCACTGAAAGAAAAATAAGCCATGAAAAAATTTTATACTACTACAGCCATGAAGCTATGATTATAGCATAAAAGAGAGCTCTCCTTTCAACTGTGAACCTCCTTGCTCTTTCTACATAATCTTTTGGTTTTTTTTTTTAAAAAAAACCCTGTTAATTAAATTATTAATTGCTGTTGAAAGGGTAAAGTACTTTACCAAGAACCTCCTTTCATAATACTGCAATATATGAAAAATTTAGCAAAATGGTAATTAGGGAAGAGGTTATTTATATACTATTAAAATGCTGATGTTGTAATTATCAGAGAGTTATTCAATTACACAGGGTAATAGACATTTTTAATATGAGGAAGATGACTAGTCTGCTGGAAATTTGGTAATATGACAAACCTACACTGAATCTTGTATTTTTTCACTCTTATCACTTATACTAGTTTGTTTGTATTGTACGGTGTGTGAAACATGCATTGATACGTTATTCCATCTGGTACTTCTGTATGGATTACAGAAGTGTATTTTATATATACATCAACCAGAATTCTGCAGATGTTTAAGCACATCAGAAGAAACTGAACTAATTTGTCCCTTTTCATGAGAACTTAGTCACCTCAGCTGCACATCCTGAAAGGAGGAACATTCAGGGCTAACTGAGAGTTAATACAATAACATAATTACATTTCTTGTTTACTTTGAGCTGTGGGTTTGAACTGAATAATGACAGGAGAAGTTGATATCTGGACTTTTCTGGGCCCAGAACTTCATATTTAAACTGGATGAGTGTGAATGCTAGCCCCTGGTTGTCTTAGTAGAGTATTGTCCCATCAATAAATCTGGAATTGGCAAAAGCCATAACTAAGCGTGTAATGTGGGCATTTTGTCAGTCTAATATACAAAATTATTGTTCTATTTGTTTGATTCATTTTATTTTAGACTTTGCCACTCGGGTTGTATATTTACTCTAAGCATTTTAGAAGTCTTATTAATTTTTTTATTAAAAGGAAGGAATTTAAACAGTACAGAGGAAGCGTATACCGTATTATTCCAGATACTGATTAGCTCAAGAAATGACTAGCGATCGTTTTTCTGATCAGATGTATGATCATGGAGACTCTCATGATATAATGGTGATATGGACATGTGGCTGTACTACTGTTTTCTCAGAAGAGGAATAAAATGTCTCCGATCTGAAGTTGATTGTAGTATTGGCATTCAAAGATTCAGAGCACAGGAACAAAAAAAATCTGTCTGTGCAAAGCTCTACTACAACTCATATTAATCTACAATGTCAGGTAATAAAATTAAGTAAATCTTTTTTAAATGTTCTTTTTCCTTCAAAAAATCCAGAAAGCAGGTTCTGGGAAGTTTTTAAACAGGAGGGAAATGCAGAACAGGATATTTGTTGATCATAGTTCAGATGTATCCTTCTGTCAGAACACAGAGCCTGGCGATGCTCCAGTTAAAATCAGTTTAGCACTAGCACAACTCTGTTAAATTTAGTGGAGCTAGTCTTAATTTTCACCAGTTGGAATGAGAAAACCATAATTGTCTCTCATCACTATAGAGAAATAAATTGCATTTCTTTCTTAAATCTTTGTTTGTTTAAACACTGACTGTTGCATTTAACATTGGATTAGGTAGGGCAAGAGTTTACTGAGAAATTGCACAGCTGTATTTGTACAGAGCTGTACCTGATTTCTACCTCCTGTAGTGTGAGCAGTGGTAAGTGAACTGTTTCTGTGTTGTTCACTCACTCTGTCAGATCGAAACTCAGCTCAATAGCATTAAACTAGCTCCCATTTGAAAGATTTGTCTTACAAAACCCTGAAAACTGCTCTGAACATGCATACATTGATTTTGTTGCTGGAATCTCCTGAGCTTTGATGAAAAGGAGACTCCACATGCAGGTGAAAGCGGGTTTACCTCTTCAATATTAAAAAGAGAAGATTAAGGATTTTTGTTCAGCTAAGGCTGAACTAATCAGTGGCATGTGAGGGTAAGAGAGATGGCCTCGCGCCTATAGTACGATAATGTTATTTTCTTTAGTTGAACAACAAGTTCACATTTCTCCAGTAGCTGTTTCTGAGTAGCTGTCTACCATTATTCCCATTTGCACAGTTAATGGAATGTCCTGGGGTGCAAGAGTAAAGGTTTTTATTTTAGCCACAGAGAGGGAGGTATTTGTCATGTTCATTGTGGGAAATTTGCTTAAATTTTGTCCTGCAAAAGATGCAACTGTTATAACAATTCACAGAAGAACATCTGTGTGATAGTATTCTAAATGCTGAGCAGTTTAGTGTTCATGGGGGAGACAAGGCATTTTTTGTAATCAGAAGTTTAGTTCCATTCCATTTAGTTCTATTAAAGCATAAAAAAAAGGAGATGAGTGATTTTCACAAACTTTCATGCTTCTCTCTAAAGAAAAAAAAAGTTCATTTAGGCTTGTAAGATGGAGAACCTTTCTCTCTTCTCCTTGCTGCAGACATCTTCTGCACTGTACTTGCTGTTATCATAGCACATACAACTATGTGAATTTTTGTGGAAGAAAAGGAGAAGGGTATCCTTAGTCTGCACACCTCATCACTGAGAAGAGAATGTCACCGCAATGTAATGCACAACATCCTAGGGAAAACAATAGTTTTTCACCTTCTACTGTCCAATCTGGCTTTCTTTTTTATTCACCTGTGAAAATTCAGGTGGCACAAACATTGCTTGAAATTGTGGCACAGGTAAGGGTTTGAGAGATCTAGAGGGAGAAGGCAGTAATTTTTTAAATGAACTAGTTATGCTGTAGGATATCATGGCATGTTACAAATATATCTAAACTCAAGTCTTATGAGCCGTGCTTTTGATCTGTAGTAAGAAATACAATAACAAAACTGAAATGAATGCTACAGAGACAGATAAAGCTAGATAAGAGATTTTCAGAAATTAGATAACATTTATTTTCCATCATTTATAAGAATCACTTGGTTTGCCTCTTAGGTATATGTTGGCCGCATTCTCGCACAGCATGGTTCTTCTTCAGCAGATCTGCTCCCCTGCCATCATTAAACTCAGGTCACACTCCAGAAACATATGGAAGTCCAAAAAAAAGAGAGTAGCTTCTTAACCATATCTCATAGTACTTAAACTAACGATGGCTGATCTGGAAAACTAATCGATGGTGATGACTTAGCCTTACTTCAGTCTGAACATAGAGCAGAGAGGACAAGAAAAACAAGCTCTGGAATGACTCATGGAACTAGAGGATTATTTGTCTAACTTAATGCAATTGTGACTAACCTTCAAATCCTGCTGTAAAAATAATGTGTAAATACTGCTTAGAAAATTTGAGTTAAAACTCAAATGTATTTAATGACCACATCTATTCTTAACGGTATTTAGTACTTTTATTGCCAGAGAAATATTTATTTTACTACAGCATTTCCAGTTTGCTCAACTTAGACTCTCAGTAGCACACCTATAGCAATTAGGAGCTGAGGAAGTTAAAAGCAGTAATGATGAATTTAGGCCAGTTGTGATTTAAAAGAAGGTTGCTGGCATTTTAGAATTACATTATTCTATTGGAATTCATTTCATACTGTAATTCTGTTATACCAAGAGATGTTAGTTACAAGGGTAGAAGCTGAACCAGTAGCATTTTTTTTTTCTAAGCCAACCCATAAAGTTGCCTCTTCACCTCTTTGATGTGATAAGGAAGTGTTAAATCAAAGTGAATCCTTATTCTGCATCTTGGGACAGAATACTGCTTAAGCCAATTGTTACTACTCCTGAGTGTTTTAAACAGTAAACCATGCAACTCTGCACATCAGAGAAGATTGTAGCAGTCATCCTGTGCCACCTGCTATCACTTAATTAGTATAATCATCTAATTTCCAGTTGGAAATAATGGCATCATGCACTTTTTAGTAATTGTAACCGTCATAATATATTCCAAATTATGTTACACTAACATTATGTGATTTAGACATTTTAGGAGGGGGTATTTGCTTTGCATTTGCACACCGGTATTTCTGATCTTGACTCCCACCCACCAGCAAAAGGCCATAACCAGTTTTCTGCATTATTATGAACCTAAAGATATCACTGATTCATATCATAAGTCTGCAAATGAGCCTTTGGTAAGTATGATTTAACCTTTAGTGGACAGAGAAAAGAATAAATAATAGCAGGAGCAGCTCATCATAATATGAAAAGCACCCAGGTTTCAAAGAATTTGATCCATTTTTTTAGCAAAATCTAATTTTTTAAAAATAAAATGTTGGTGATCACATATGCAAGTTGGATTTTATATACATTCTGTTTGGGATTCTCAGTTTAAGGAATAATGTCAGTCAATCAGAACAGGTCTTAAACATTACTACATTGCAGCATTTTTTTCCTCCTGGAGATTACATCACAGCAAATGAATAGGTAATGAATGGGTCAGTTTGGGGCAGCTTCATTTCACTGGATGGTTCTGGGCTATGAGGCTTAAAAAACAGAAAGAGAGAGAAAAAGAGAAAGAAATAGGCAATGACATGAAGAGACACAGCAAACCTGAGCCACCGTCAGAGTTAACCCTCCCCCATTCCCAATGATACTGTCTGGCTAAGCGAAGAACTGCCACATATATATCAGGCAAGGTTATTACCACTCTGCTCTGTAAACATGTTATGCCTCCTGGACATCTTCTATTTTTATTTCATTTTTGTGTTATATCTTATATGTAAATCTAGGCTGGTGAGAGTCAGGAGGCATTCATAGCATTGGGCCAAATTCATTCCAGGTGCAGTTCCAGGTCCATTGACTTCAATGAAATTACACCTGGGATGAATTTGGTCTATTATTAACTATAGAGATTACATGTCCAGCTTCCTTAGTATACTAAAATACCCAGAATACATATAAATAATGAAGTATGTAATTACAGTCCTGGTTTTAATTTGTGCTCCTAAATGTGCTGATGCTTTTGCACACGTTTATAGTTACAGCCATGCTATTGTAGTATATTTGTTTAGTACAAATATTTTTGAGTTTTCCTCTAAAACAGAGATACACACTTAATGTTTACTTTCAAATGCTTCAGTAAGTCTTTCAGAATCCATATGATGGCTGATTCCATAACTGCAATATTAAATTATATTGGCCTTAAATATCATATGTGTATATATATATAGATGAACATACACAGGGCATCATGCTACTGCCACTTAAAAATGTTCTGCAAACAATGAGCTTAAGTTCTTATTGATTATATGTTAATCAATACACACAAATAGATGATCTTGTCAGAGTTGATAGGAGCCAATAGAACTGTTAGCTATCAATATTAAAGATTTCATTCATTTGTATGTTTCCTGTTCCAAACAGTACATAACAGGTCAGTTGACAGGAATTTGTTCCTGATGAAAACCAAAAACTAGGCAGTTTTTAAATGGCCTCTCCCTTCATCAGGCAACATAAAAAGCATAAGTATGACTTACCTTTGCACACATCTTCTAATTCGGTTCACTTCCCCTGTATCATTTTGTACATTCCTGCACCTTGCAGTATTACACACTGTGAAGACCTAGTAAGCGAGTTAAAGTCAGATGACGCTAACGAATCCCAGCGCAAATGACTGAATCAATAGGAAACCAGCCACCGCTGTTTAAGTGTATCGATAAATGTACCTTTATTTTCTCTTGAATGGATAAGTGTCGCAGTTAAGAGTCCTATGGATCTCTTAATTGAAAGTTAATTTTAAATCAATAAAGAGAGTCATTTAAATATTGATCAGTCCTTTCTACACGAATTGTTAGCTGATTTTTTTTTTGAAACAACTTTGTTTAAATGCAATCAATAGCCCACAATCAGTGCGTTCCATAAAAAATTGACAGATGTTCCCAAAATGCCTGCTAGGCATAATCTTATCTGTTTACATATGTAGCATAGATATTTCAGTCCTTTTCAAATGTACCTAGGTATCTATGGCAGAAATGTGCTTTCCTTAAACACCGAATGGCACTATTAAACCACATTCTTCCCCTTGTTTTTCATTAAGGTGGTTTAAAATTAAAAAGGAAGATTTCTTGGATTTCCTTTGATTGTGCAAGTAATATTCCTATTGTTTTATTAATGCGGACAGACTGCAAAAGAAGAATGACTTTGTTTTGCACACAGGGAAAAGAGATATATAGGTGCTTATTTGAAGCACAGGTACTCTGGAATTTGTATGTTATAATACATCAGATGTGTTACTGTATGCAAAATGATACTTAGCTTTTAATTATATAGACATTTCTGTGCACAGTGTGTATGCATGTTGAATAGCTATAATTTTTAGCTTTATTTCTTGGATATCATCTCTCTTTCTCCATGGCAGCACATAGCCAGACTTTATTTCGTTTCAATTTGACAAAGTACAAAGTTAAGTTAAAAGGATACAAATTTCATTTCATGAGATTCGTTGAGATTAACCTAAGAAAATAAACTTAGCTACTTGTGGTTTTCAACATTTCAGCAAATATGACACTCTTCTAACATGCCTTCCCACAGCACTTTCAGTAATTTGCCTGTAGTGGCCTGCTACAACTTAGTTTGTCACACCTAGTGATGAAGTCAGACTGGACATTTTGGTACAAGCAATATGAATTGCATTTTTCTCCTGTACCCTCTAATTAATTTTAAAGTCATACTTTGATGTACACAGCTCTGAAGTCCTGAAGTTGTCCTTTATTATTATTTTCCTTATTTTTCAATTTTCAAATCCAGTACCTTTTAAAGAAGAAAAGTACTTCTATTTAAGTCATTTTTGAAGTATGAGAGGATAAAGTTAATTATAACAAATCACAAAATTATATGTATACAATTTTGTCCAAAGTAACATTTTTATTTTCAGTGATCCGACTTAAATATAAAATAAATTTGACTGACAATTATTTTGACTGACATTTGACTGAAAAGTATTACCATAATTATATTTCTTTTCTAAGTGACAAACTAAAAATTAAGTCTCATAATTAAAGCTGTTTATGACACATGGTAATTTAAGGCAGAAAATAATAAACAAAATATCTTTTTTTTCAAGAGTACCATCTAAGGAGAATAGGGGCTGCTTGGGGAAAAAAAAATCCGTCATGCAATATAATTTACTCTATTTTTGCTATTAACACAAATGCTTCCTGCTGTTCTGAAAATCCGCTATTTCTTAATCCAGCATTATTGTCCTCTTAATGCAACATATCAAACCCATTTTGTTCCCTTTTCTGTTAGAAAAGCCATGTTAAAAGGGAAGATTAAAAAGAAACAGCCAGGTATCATTGGTTCATATGCATATGGGTTCAGCATGTGAGGATGCTGTTTCTAGGATCGGCCTTAAGATGTGACTGATAGATCTTATTTGTCTGATAGAGTTGACCAGGGAAATAGAGCTACAGCTGGTTACTTCATTAGGTCCTCTCATTGATTGAACCCTGCTGAAGTGATGCAGCAGGCTCCTGAGATAACTGCTGGTAATAGAACAAAATGAATTCTTATCACAGAGATTGGAAAGGCCATTAACCCTGGCCTCCAATGCTTTTCAGAGGTCACAGACAGGAAGCCAAGCGGTGACTGGGAAAACTGTTTTCTGTCTAACTACAGGTCATGTTAGAGGGGGTGTGTGACTTTTTTACCCTTCGGCTTCTGTACAGATGAAACTGTTACACTGGCAGATGTTAATAATCAGCTGTAAATAAATATTGGAAGCAGAAGAAGAAAAATGAGAAAGCACAGGAATTTATTTCAATAAATATTTAATAAAAGAGCAATTGTTACTGTGATATTTACTGCCAGTTCTGCTGTAGATTTTTGCCTAATACTTTTCCATATAAATTGAAAAGAGAAATACATAGAGGCACTTAAAAAAGGAAATTTAATATGGTTTTATATAAAAATATCTTTCTTTCCTTCCTTCAAAGATGAGGATTATAATTGCCTGCTGCCTGCCTGCTTGCCTTATTCAGCAAGCCTATCACCAGTTCATCTGTGAATTAGTGCAGGGCGCTGTTTGCCTTTCACCTGGTTGAGAAGGGTATATATCTAAGTAACAGTCCTATAATTTACATTTAATGCAACCTTTCAATTGACCAAGAGCCCACAACCTAAGCCCCCATCTCACAGCTGAGGACTTTCCCACATTTGTCAAGTCAGTGCCACTCCAGCATCAGCCAGGAGAAATCATCCATTTAAAGCCTGGAGCTGCACATGACAATTTTCCTACCCCTCGTGAGAAATCCCGTCATGGCAGAGGTAGCTTTGTGTGTTACTTGTTTGACTCTCGCTTTGAGCAGCAGTGTCTTATTATACACATGGATTAAGAACATCTAGCAAGATGCATCTTATAAAATAAAATGGAACATTTTCTCTTTATTACTGACATATATAAGGCAATGCAGATATGTGTTGTAGGTTGTTTTTAGCAGTATGTTGGTGGCTTCTATCCTTGTGATTGTGATTTAATTTCAATGTCTGTGGTCATGTGGTATTCTCTGCTGGAGCCAATCTTTCACAAGGAGCAAGTTCATTTAAATGTAAATGGGGTCCTGTGGATGGAAAAAACTACATACTTCATGTCTTCAGCGACCCACCCAAGCATTTGGTTTGGCCTTCCATGCATAAATAATAACAAGAAGGTATGCTGTCATTGCCTTGCTTGAAACACCAGAAGTGGTTTGGCACAGCAAAAACCCCAAGCGCTAAAAGGAGATTGGTTTGGATAAACTCACAGTTCAGATCCCCATCCTGATTAAACAGTGTAAAAAAAAAAAAAAAAAGAGAGAGTGAGTTACAGAGTTATTTTGAGGACTTGTGAATTACAGGAACAGATGAAAACCAACTCAGGCTAAGAACATACCATACCTAAAAATACTCTGAAGTAGCAGAAAACTTGTCATTTTGTTAACTTGAATGGATTTTTGCTCTTAATTGTTTGTAGCAATTTGCAAGAGTGGGATGAGAATGTGGTATAAGTGGTAATATAATTAGCATTAATTTAGCATAAAAATGCAAACCTACATTTTCTAAGCAGTTACCTTCTCTGCAACTAAAACAGAAATATATTACATAACTCGAAAGTATGTGTGGCTTTTTTCAGTGTGTTATTAAATATGATAAAATAGAATGCTTTTTTCTTTATTACTGATGTATGTAAAGAGATATGAATGATTGCGCACCTACTTTTTATCAAAATCTTTGTGGCATATATATTTTCACACTGCTAAACTCATGTGTTGTCTTCTCATGGAAATACTCCAGGTGTATTTCAACAGAACTAAAAAATCTCACCTATAAATTTCCTTTCCCACCAAGCAAAATCATAAACAGCTTTTCATCTGTGTGGATGAATAGATATATTTTCAGAATTATTTCATTAAATGCACACTTTTATTTATCTCATTTATTAAGAATGTTATGTTCTGTTGCAGATGTTTCAGGACATGACACATGGGCCTGGAATCTCAGTGTATGATACCTTTGGTAAACTTATGAAACATCCAATCTTCCAGTTAGTTGTGCTCTGCACTAGGATGTTAGCAGAATTTTAACTTTGTTCCAGAGTGTGTAATAAAGGACTGGTATTTACTGTTTTCAGAGATTTCTCAAGAATATTTGATAAGCTTTTATCTTCTTTTTATAAAGTAGTGTTAGTTCAAGACAAGCTAGATTT
Organism: Harpia harpyja; assembly: GCF_026419915.1. Taxonomy (NCBI): domain Eukaryota; kingdom Metazoa; phylum Chordata; class Aves; order Accipitriformes; family Accipitridae; genus Harpia; species Harpia harpyja. Next base: position 45,865,717 of record NC_068944.1, read on the forward strand.
AAGCAGTACAAGATTTGCTATCCAGGGTAAGAAACAGGATATTAGTGTTTATGTTACTCAGCTATATTAGGTGTAGCTGTGAATCAAATAATTTTATCCTGGCGGCTTCAAAACCTAAAATGTTCATCTGTTGGTCCCTCTTCCTTTATTTCATTGAGCTGGTTAAGTAACAATAACCTAAGCTGTATGTTTAGTTTTCATAAAGATTCCAGTGAAATAAATGCATTATAGATACATAGTGGCTGAGCTAATGCGTTTTTCTATCTATCTGACATATTATTCACCATTGGGGGATATATGTGTTGTGCTGTTTTTCATTATTCGGTTACATTCCATACAGACTGATTTCCACAGAACCTCTTAAGTCTTCTAGATATATCTGCTGACAACCCATATTGTTAGAAATTTTTAATCAAAAAAAATTGAGCTCAAATACTGTCATGACAATTCAGAGGTAGAGGTGCTTCCAACCTACTTCTATCAGAAATCTTGGCAGCACACATGATACCTGAAAAGCAACGTTATTGGTTGCAATGTGGACAACATGGGGATTTTTTGACTTAGAATGTGTAAAATTATTTTCCCCAGTGCTTTTTGTTTACCCTTGTGATTTGCAAGACTTACAAAATTATTGGAGAGACAAGTCCACCTCCTAATTCACTAGTGTAAAGGAACAGACTTGAGAAAGCAGCGCAAATGTCAAGCACTTCTGAGAGAGAGCAAATCCTGTGATGGGTGGTACTGATGTTTTACAACTGTTGAAAAACTTTGAAGGCACTTTTGCAAAAGTGGCGTAGCAGTTGTGATATAGGAAGTAACCTAAAGATCACTGATAGACTAAGAGCTGATACGGTGTTTTAGGAAGATATTAGGTTTCTTACATAAGCTATGATGGAGAAGGTGAGAGTATCACCACATTGATTAATTTTAAGGCAAGTTAGAATTAGAAGGGTCTTTCAATAAGGCTTTCAGAAAGAAAGATCTCTTGGTTAATTCATGTTCAACTAAATTGATACGGTTCTATCAAAATAGCAGTATATCATTTCATGGATATCGTGAAAATTATGAGCATCCTTAATTTAGTCTTCTTTTTTTAGTAGGAAATTTAATGGGATCCCCTTTTGGAAGTGATTGAAAATTCACTTAAAATGGGAACACAAATAAATATTCAGCCTTTGCTCAAAAATGACAAAGGGAAAGCCTTTCCACAGAAAATTGGTCATAGCTTTATTAATACAAACAGTTAACTACAAACAACCAAGGTATTTAGTGCCTGAATTTGTAGTTTGTAAGATGGCGTCTTGCTGTAACATTAATATTGCTCCCCAAATCCTGCAGCAAGATATCTGACTAAGGTACCCAAAGGGCAAAAAAAGTCAGATTGCTCACAGGTGCCAAAGAATCTGTTTACAGCCAGCTTGCTAGAAAGGAGTGAAATCCACTTTGCTTGCAACCATTTTCAGTTTGGGAGGTAATACATCTGAAGCTTCTTGAGGTCTAAATATTGAGGCATAAAACCATAAATATGGGAGGAATGATAGAAATAGTGATGTCTGGCCCAGGTCAGGAGACAGGGGCCAAGTTCCTAACTGTATCTGTGGCTTCCAAGAGGGTGAGCTGGCTCAGGGTTTAAGTTGGTGTTTCTGGAAACTAAGAATTAGGTATGGCAGTTTCTCCAAAAATGGACACAAACACAGGCACTACTGTCTTCCTGCTGCATTTAAGGTACATCCCATCATATTTTTCTAGACCCTACAATAACAAATGGAATTTCTGGTTTTGTTTTCTTGCACTTGTAGGCTTTGATAAATGTTACATATTTTTCTGCTGTCCATGTCCAATTTAATCAATATTACAAGTGCTCCCTTGTGGTAGGTGGAACGGTGGCAATAAAGTGAAATTTCCACAGCTTTTACCCATTGAAATTCTCAGAGGGCAAGATTCTTTCAAACTTAACTTTGCTTCCTCTGCAATAGATTTAATAGCTCCATTCAGGAAGAAAGTTCAATGTGCTTTCTCATTTTCCAAATGTAGATAGTAAACCAAGCTTTATTCTCTTTCCAGCTCTTTAAGAACTTTTAACTTTTTAATATTCTTTTACTATGAACATTAACAAATGTACTTGTCTCCAGAATTGCACTGATGTCCCAGCGTGACTCTGCATTTGAAAATGGGGGAGTTAACTGAGGTAAATTTCAGACATTCCCAAGATTTTTGAAACTGGTGTAATTCAGGTCAGCTTCAGGCTATTTGGAATATCTTATTCTACACACAGGAATTGCTAATGTCCACTTTGAATGAACCAGCTACATTGGCTCTGTGCCACTGGGCATCCTTTTCATTTTAAGGCTTTCCTCCCAGCCATTTAAACCATCTTTTAGGCATCTGTGTGCTGCTGAAGCAATGAAAAACCACCTTATCAAAACCTAAGATCTGGTCTTTAGTCCCAGAGTTCATTATAATAGTTTAGAACTTGTGTTGTGTGCTTCTTGTTATTTTGGTGTCCTCTATTACAAAGAATTACTGTATTGTCTTCTTCCTTGTACAATGCATCATTTGGGCTCAGCAGTCACTAGCAGAGTTCTACTTCATTCTTCATGACTGATTATTTGTCTTATTAAATTCTCCCCTAACAAAGAAAAGCTTGAAACACTGGAATCGAAATAGATAGAGGAATGTTCGCACTTCTAAGAAGATATACCACCAGTTCTAGCCTTTATTTATACTATATTATCATTTTTGTTGCTATTACGCTTTTTCAGTGAGAAATAAACAAACAGTAGGAGGAATATTAAATAAGGGGTTTAGGCAAATTAGGTTAGATGAAGAAACGATAAAAAAGATTCAACACGATTCAAATGAAACAGCAGGGTTCTAAATGATACTGTACATCTATAAAACTGTGTATGTTGCTTCACTGTTACTTGGTAGGCCAACTGTTTTCATTTTATGTACCATAAAATTATTGTAACTGCATTTCTGCTTAAGCAAGGGTGGGGACACTTTAAAATGGAACAGACTGTGTAGTGTTTTCTTAATCATAGGAGCCCTAGAATAATTATCAAACAGTGTTTTCCACAGAGTTGATCTATAATTCATCTGAGGAAGAAAACATCTTTCCAATAAAAGATTTTTTGTCCTCAATTTTTCAAGGGTTTCTTTTTATTATTGTCATTAACCCAATTATCAAATTTCACAACTTCTTCATTTCTCAACTACTTTTTTCACATGCTTGTAGCTGGAGGGAAAAAACATAGGTGGAGACATTCAGTAAAAAGGTTTTTACAAGGGTTACAGTTTTTCTAAGTTACAGCCAAGGGAATTTAATTGGGGGAAGGTTTTTGGAGGGTGGCTTGTATTTTTTGACAGTTTGTAATATTTTCAACTCTATAACTCAACAGTCATGAGACTGCATTAAAATTCCTGAGATTTATAAAGCAGTCAAATTTGAATTATCTGTGAATAGATTACCTGGGTTGTGGCTTGACCGGAGCCCATCTGCTGCCCACACCACTGGCTGCAGCCCATTGCTGCAGAATACATGACACAAAATAAATATTGCTCTACCAGGCCTGCTCTGCTCACTGCGATTTAATGCCCTTCCTTCATTCCATAGGTAGCTATTTACAAGTGAAAGTAAGTGAATTACTTCAAAAGTGAATGTACTAAATGTGTTCTTTTAGTGTAGTTTACATATGGTTTTGCTTTATTTAAGTAACCCCACCCCTGTAGTACCCTGGATAATTGTGAGTTGATTATAACACACTTGGGTTTGAGTTTTAGGCTTTCTTTTTGCTCAAGCCTTTAGAAATGATGTTGTTTTTTGGATTGTTTCTTCTTCTTCTTCTTCTCCTTCTTCTTTCCTCTTGTTCTGTTTTCCCCACAACTACGACATAAATTTATTCTGCTTTGTTATCAAGTGAAAGTTCACATTCTTGCATAACTCCATAAACTGAGATTGTGAGTATAGCACCCATCATGAGACTTTCAGTAGAAGTTCCAAAAGATGACCACTCTTCATACATTTCTGCAACAAGACATGTCTTCCATGGTGCCAGCCGTAATGCACATCTATAACATAGCTCGCAGAAGCACCCTCCTTGACTTTGATGGTTGGAGGCTAAGCAGCAGCTCTTGGCTTCCAGTAGAGGGCCATTCTTTGGCCATGAGTGAATGAATGACAGAAGTAGGACTGAAAACAGTTTTCTGTGAAAACTTTTCTATTTTGAGTGAAGGAATACATGAAATAATAAGTCTTCATTAGAGTTTGATCAGCAGCTGCTTCTAGAAGCAATTCATTGAAAGCTGCTGAACCTGCATGCTGTCTTTGAAGTATTTAGCAATTTTATTTTCATCTTTGATTTTTATTTTTCCTATTAGAAACGAGGGGTTGAGTTCAAACTTAGTTATGCTGAGTTTATAGTAGTCTCAAGTGATACTTCTTATATGATTTTTAATGGCTAACTTGCAAGGAAGAAGACCTAGTTGAACCAGATTCCATTTTCAGATTGTTTCTCTTAAAGGTATGGTAGCTGATTTTTCAGAAAGGGCTGAAATACATTCCAGGTCCCCAAATGGACCTTCAGACCAGTCCTGTTTCTGTGTTATTTGGAAAGGCAGCACGTATGGGCTTGTCATATCTCATAAACACTGTTGGAATAGTATTTTCTTTCTATTTTAAAAATTGACTTAAAATGCCTTAGTTAAATAAAGGTAAAAATGATTTTTGTTACACAGATGCCTGAATTTTCTTATCCCAGAGATGCAAAATAGTTTTACTTAATCCCATGACTGATGAAATACAAGTGTTCAGCTTAGTTCTTTTTTTCATGTTGAAGCTAACTTCCCAAGTTAGGACCAAGTAAAAAGTTGCATACTTCTCCTGATTCCTTGTTTTCCCAGTATCTAAGTCAACTTGTCAATTGATTCTTCTTTCTCTCTGTGTGTGTATATATATATATATATATATGAACAAAATATTTTAACTTTTTTATGAAGTTCAACTTTGTGAGGTGGTATCCAAAAGCAGCATGCTGTATTTGTATGCATAGATCTTGGAAGTGGCACAAGCCATGCAATCAATTTGACCTTAGGTATACTGCCAGGCTGACATCTTAGGTATACTGCCAGGCTGACATCCTCTGAAGATACAGAAACATGCATATGGTCCCTCTTAGCCATCAGCTAAAACATGGCATTTGTTCGTATGACAAATTGTGTGCTGCACATGATGGAATGAGTGAGGAATGTCACCTCATTGTCACATGCAGTCCAAAATAGATACTGACTCAGAAAAGCCTTGGATGAAGAGTCTCTTCCTATTTCCTCATCATTTGAGAATATAACCTGTATGTTTATCTGTGCTGATGCTGGTATTGAGTATGTCAAGTATGCTGAGCTGACCAGATGTAGGAGCTTTCACAAAGCACCTGGATGAATGAAAATGGCAAGCTGATGACTAATTCCTGCCAAAATAGTGTTCATATGAAATCGATAATGCCCCATTTAATCTCCAGAACAAATTCTGAGGAGAAAGCCCATGGCATACCTCTCAGTTCCCCAACCTGTGCTTGTGGGACAGAGGCTGTTACAAATACAACAGGCAAACAAAATCTTGAATCTATTTTCTGCAGTGAGTTGAACCAGAGCACTGGTTCTTAACCATAAAATACATTTTAAAAGGTTTCATGAGTGGCAAGCAAATAAATATGTTGTACATATAGGAAAGAAAGAGGATCTCTGCCCAACCTTCTTTGGGGTACTAAAGGGAGTATATCTTGAAAAAGGGGTGTTTAGAAAAGTGTGGTGCCTGCAGTAGTCGCTTCATCCTGCATCCTCACACAGTTATCTGAAATGCTTGTCCTGTCTTTCATGTATGCTCCTCAGAAATGTCCCCAAATCATCAAATCTGACTGACTGGAAAGATCAGCAATGTAAAGGTAGCTAACTAGGACTGCGCCTAAAAACCACTTGGTTAATTTTCAGAGGATTTATTTTTTAAAAAAAGATTCATAGAAGCTCTTTAAAAAATATATAAATCAAACTCTTTTACCCATATCTTAAAAAGAACTCAACATTGTGTGCTCAGATGCTGCATGAGACTAAAAATAGAAGTCTTTAAAGATGCATGGATTAACTATACAGAAAGCAGCAGGTTTTTTGTTTTGTTTTTTTTTTTAATGAAGGTGCCTAAATTAATCTTGCTCTTATAATAAGCAACTTCATAGGGGTTTTTTTTTCTGATTTTGGAAGTTATTTGCTGCTTACTTCACATCATGTTCCACTTTTCAAGTGAAATACTACTATAAAAGGGGTGGCTATTATAATCCCCAGACCTCAAAGCCCAGCACACATGGTTTTGTGAACACATGATTTGAAGTGAGTGGAACTTTCTCAATGTATTTGTAGGTTAGTGTGTATGGACGATATATGTTTTATGAGGACTATAAAATCTGCTTAAAGGCCAGGTGTTGACCATCTATTTTGCATTGGTAAAAATCCTCTGTGCCTAATGTATGGGGTTTTGCTAATTTCTCTGAGACTACGTAGAGTCTTGAAACTGCTCTGCTTTCAGTCCATGGGTGCTGAGATAACACTGAGTACTTCTGGAAATCAAATGCTGCATGTTCACTTAAGCCCATTTTTCTGTACAATGACCTCTGAAGATTTGAACTTCTGTGAATACCCTTACTCAAGCAAAGCCAATCCATGCCAATACTTTAAAAAGTCCATTTTTTTTTCCATTCTTCAGCTTAGTGATAACTGTGGAGCTAATTTATGCTGAAGTCATCAAAACATCTTGTTTCAAAAAGAAAACAATTTTCACAAATATAGCACATCTGCCCAACTGTAATTGTGTCTCATCTTTACTTGTCTCTTTCCATCATAAGGGAAGCTACAGTATTTTTTGTAATTACAACATGCATGAATTAACTAGTGTATGTCTGAAAGCAGTGTTTGCAAACTCTAATAAAATTATTAAATTTCATCAATACTAGCACAGACATCTGCCTGTATCTAGAATAAAAAGAAGACACTCTACACTCACTATGATACTTGCTAACTACAGTTACTGTGCTATTCCTGAATTCCTAACTCCTGTTCCTAAATCCTATTCCTAAATTAGCTAAGCCTGGGTATAATATGGTAAAGTGAATCAGTAAAATGTTACACTTCTCTATGAGGGTTTATTCACACCACCCCTGTGAACTTCAGCCTGATTTGTGCAGGAAAATCCTTGTGCATTACCTTACAGTCTACCCTTATGCATTTTATGACTTTATATGTTACAGATAATATTCAGATAACAACATCTGTAAATATATACTGCTTGTTAATCTTAGATGCCTAAACAAGAAAACGGGAGGTTAATATATTGATACAGTAGAGCTGGTCTGCTTCTGCCTCTCAGAAAAGCCACTTTCACAATCAAGGACTAATATACGCTGTAGTACCTTAATTCTGCACCATGTGTGTATGCATGGAGATACGGTCTGTAATTACATGGTCACATTGCATTTTCCCCTTGCCTTTCTGAGTTTACAGAATAGAGCTGCATGGGGTTACGGATGAATCAGTGCTGTGCAGGGATGGCAGAAACTGTCTTTAGAGCCTTGCTGTGTTTGCTGAGAAATTCAGAAAGTGTGTAGTGAAGGAGGCTGGGGATGCCAGGGAGGGAAATAATGGGGTATGTTTAAGACAACTGAAGAATTTGCTTCCATATCTGTCTCTGCTGGAGAGAGCCTATTTTTTTATCCTAAGCAGGTCACCTTACCCAGACTTTTCATAGGAGTTCACTGACTGTGTGGCCTTCATTTTCCGAGTGCTTGATTTGAGGCTGTACTATAGTGTTAAATAAGTGCTGAACACACAGAGCTGCAAATGAAAGCAATCAGTTGTGTGTTTTGAGCATATTAAGTGCTATATATTGCTATGTACTTGGAAAAAATTGGGTCCCATCTGTATCAAACGGGGTTCTCCAAGTTAGTAGATTCTTTTAACCTCAGTTTCTGTATGCCTCCCCTTTCTGAAACTGCAAAATTGCCTAGTCATCTCTTAGGACGTAATGAAGATAAATTCATTAATGTTTGTGCAGCAATAAAAAGTCAATAATGAAATTAATAATTTGGCTTTCAGAATGGGTTGAAGAGATGTAGTAAATAAAACATGTGGCCCCATATTAAACAGTGAGAAGGAAACAAAGTCCCGAATAGCTTTTCACTAAATAAGTATCAATAGTTTTGTGCAGTGAATAAGGCAAGAGGCTTTGCCATAAGGTAGAGCTTGATCAGGAAATTAAAGATTGTGTCACAAAGGAAGCATCTTGATGTATTTTTTAAAATACTAAAGTATTTTACTTCTGTGATATTATTAATGGTTCTAAAAACGTGTGTGGGGGGTTTCATCTATAATCCCATAGTTATTTTTTGAAGACTTAAACTTGAAAAAAATTACCATGTAGTACTGTAACATCAGTGGGTTTGGATTTGCTACACAAACCCCTTTTACTAGAGCTAATGAGCCAACTGAGAGTAGCAGAAGGTTTTTGTCCTCTTTGTGGACAAGCACTGGTGAAGCGTAGTGCAGTAAGCCAGAATAAGAATTATAAGACCAAAAAATAAGGGATTTAAATTTGGGCAGTGGGGGACACCTTGTTTGACTCACATTAATTTCTAATCTCTTTGCCTAGTAATCACTATCTTCACCTATCATTTTCTCTCCACAACTATCCTCCCGCTTTTTTTATACATCACTTTTCCCACCCCACCAGTGATCTCTATTTTTCTTATCCACTTCTGCTGCTCGTTCTTCAGATGTCCCTTCTATATTTCTAGTCAGCTCCCAGATCCCTTCCCTATCCAGCCATGCATGCTTCCATCCCTGCTGACTGCCAGCTTTAATATTCCTGCACAAGCCTCTCAGCATGTCTCAATGTCTTTGCCTCATTTGCTTAGTAGATTGCAGTGGTTTGCACTTTTGGTCCCAGCCAGCTCTATCTCCTGAAGTCCAGTGTGGTGCTGGAATTTGGTACACTGCTGATTCTAGTCCTAGTCTCCTGCCTTCTACCTATTTTTCATTTGACCTTCATTGCCACCTCAGTTTCTCCTCCCTTCCCCATGTCCCAGTCTTTCATGTTCTTTTCCTCAGACCACGCTCTGCTTGACTCTCCCCAACTCTTTATCCAACCCTCAAAATCTCCCTTCCATACTTCTTTCACTCCTGCCAACCTACTAGCACAGGGGGAACATGCGGCTCCTGCTCTCCTACAGTGATCAGTTCCCAGTGCACTGCACAATGACAGCCAGCAGCAAAAGTATAATAATAAGAAGGGAAAGTTTGGTTTCACCGTAGTAAGGATAATATAGTTGCAGTCTGGTTGTACAGGGGAGCTGCCAGGAGAATTTGTATTTTAGAAGACCTGTTTAAGCTGCAGTTCCTCTATGAGGATGGCATGGGCATTGGTTAGTACGCATAGGAACTAGGTGAAGAGGTTTGTGTAGGCTCTGTGGGATGTGGCTGAATATGCACTTTAGTGAGCTCTCAGCACTGTGGGAAGTGTTCACTGATTATGGATTCCTAGGAGAATTGCATCTCTTCAGTACAAGCAGCTTTTCTGAGCATGGGTAAGTATAATTTTTCAAAACTATATTGCTTGGCTGAATTTGGGCAGTTTAATCCAATGTGGCACGTGCCAGACATCATCCTGTCTGCCAAATTTTGGGTTCCAGTTTAAAATCACTGAAAGAGTCAAGATTTCCAAGACATATATATACACATATAAAAAAAATCTATTTGTCCTAATCCTATTTGTAAAGTAGCTGAATAATATTGGCTGAAATTTAAAAAAAAAAAAAAAAGCATATGATATCCAACCTACAGCAGAGATTCAGCGCAGATGATTTCAGCCCAAGCACTTGAAGTTTACTGAAGTTATAAGCAAATGAAAAGGTGTATGAATCGTGGGAAGTCTACATTAAGCTTACAAATGGGTGGCCCTATCAACTTGTCTGAAGTCATTAAGAACAAATTTTAAGTTCAGGTTTTGTTCAGAAGCTTTCTCTGAAATATTTTCAGTGCTATCAACAGAGCCACTTCACAAGGCATTTCAGGGTCTTAGCTAAATTGGCACTGTAGATTTGTGCTCATTAGGGAGTTGTGAGTGGGGAGTCTATAGGCAAGGGATGTCCTTTGCTTCCGCAGAGATAGAATTGTATCGCTGACAATGAAAATTAATTTGGGGGGGGGAGGGATGTGTGTTATTTAAACTATGTATGGGAGAAAGAGCATTCAAATTAGACAAACATGTAGGAAAGGTAAAAGTAGTGCAGTATACTGAACAGTGGGAATTAAAAAACTTAACTGAAGGAAAAAGGAAATGAAAGATGGAGGAAAGCATCTAGCATATCGTACTGGTTTAGTAAAAAGAAAAATGGATACAAATAAAGCCACCCATGCCATTCTGTTGCCATGATACAAGAAGCTTTACAGCACGACTGGGTGACCTGAAATGCTTGACTTGGCCCTGGGAGAACCCCTAGATATAACTGGCATTTTTTAATTCAGAAAATCTGTATATGCAGTCTACTGTCTTTCAGTATTTATGAGTCACCCATTATTGTGCTAAGAACCAATTGATACTGCTCATCTTCAGAGTATGCCATGCAAGTGTCTCCAACAAACTTGGCAGTGGACTTGAGTCTCAAGCCTCAGAGTAATCAACAGGATAATGTAATTCCTGACCTCAAACAATGCAGCAAGAAAAGACTAGCTTGAGGTATTGAAGCACAGCACTGAAATTGAAAGGATCCTGTAGGCTATTGTGGATTAAAGGGACAGAGATGTGTCATGTTATGGCTATGAATCCCAAACACACTGAAATACTATGGGTCAGGAACATTCTACAAAACTGCATAATACTTGAGCTATGACACAAAAGTTGGTTATCCAAATTTTCCAGATTGGGATTGGAGGAGGCAAGGGAAGACAGTAACAGAAGGAGATGGGAAACAGCAAGGAGACAGGAATGTACTGCTGTTTTTTACTACTTATGCTAGTTTTGATGAGAAGACTTTTATCCTTTCCTCCTGTCTCAATAACAGAGTTTGACCATGTGACAGTATACTATATTTTGTATAGTACACCTACAGCTGAGCCAGGAAACCCAGTTTTAACAGGAGATTTTTGGAGGAATTTACCATGGAAGTCTTGGTGAAGATTCTTACACATCACTCAACCATTGTGATCTGGGTTGGAGGGGAAGCTAAAAGCACCAGTGTTGTCTTTCCAAAGAAACAAAGACCACTTAATGTAGGCATATGTTAAAGAAGCCAAACTTTTGAACTCCTAAGATTTAAGTGATATTTGCAACAAATAAGTTTGTAAAAAATCCATGGACTGCTATATATGCTATAGAATATTTGTCAGGTAATTGTGGAAAACAAACAAACAAACAAACAAACAAACAAATAAACAAACCCCCAAACAAATAATTCTGTAAAGGTTATATTTTAAAAATTCAGAAAGTGTTTATGTTCAGGGGAAATTTTATTCACTGTAAATAGATCACCTACTTCTGCCTGTGACACTTAACATCAAGAAAGAGGAATATTTAAACTGGAGGGCTGTAGTTAGCTACATGACAAGACGTAGTACAAGAATTTATTCAGGTCAGAAAAAAGTATCTTTAAAAGTGGAAATAAAGCCAAAGTGATGTTAATAAAACTGAACATAGAGGTTGGCTAAGAGGAGCAAATACGTGAAGATACCTAGAAAAGCTAAACAGGAATTGTTAAAGTATCTCTGAAATAGAAAGCCTGCACAAGATTCTTTAGGTCTGCTAGACCACCAGAGGATAAAGAGTCAATCCAAAATGATCCAGAGATGGCAAAGAAAATAAATTCTTTTACTCTAGTATTCTCAAAAGACAAAGGAGAAATATATGTACTAACAGAATTCTTTACAGATAATTTCAGAGACATACTGTTAGTGAGCCAAAAAGAGGAGAATAATTCAGAAAGAAAGTCTGGAAGGTAAATGAGAAGGATTTTACAGTGTATTTCAGAGAGAAACCCAAAACCTGAGTCACTAATAAAATATGTCATTTAAATGACATTTTAAATGAGTTGTTAATTAACATTGTGGGTTTCTCTGTAAATACACTCTAAAGGATTATTCTGGACACTGTGAATGGGAGAGCCAATCTCACCACTTACATGATGTATTGGAAACTCAGCTCAAGTAGGAGGTAGGAAAAAATGTAAGTAAGTAATCAGGGACGGTAGAAGTGTTTGTATATGAAGGGATGTTGAACACACAGATTGAACAGCAACACAGAAAAGTAAAACAAGACTGAAGAAGAGGTATAAAAAAAGGTGAATGATACTGTGAAGATCCCACAGGCTAGAAATGAGCACCCAGTAAACTGGTGAAGGTCATGAGGAGCTTGACTTTCTGAGCTTTGGGTCAGGCTCTTAGGCTTAGGTTCAGCAACCTAAATTCCAGCATTTAGCTGCAGTCTCAAGGTGAAAAGTCTCCACCCCAAACACTAAACTTCACTTTAAAATCCCTCTGTAGTCAGGGAGGAATTGCACAATTCAGCCTATGTAAAGTCTGAGTTGTTTGCCTTGAAGATACCTGTCTCTCCCTCCATAGAGAGGAAGCTTTAGGGGAGTGCTTGAAATTAGGCAGGGTGTATCCAGCACGTGGAATAAGACTTAACAATGAGGTTTAATTTTCTTTTCTAAATAACCTTGATGGAAATGTATTATTCTTCAAGTCAGACAATGCAATTGCTCTTCATGCCTTATGCTGATGGGGGGAACAGCATTTTCTATGAACCATAATGGCAGCCAAAAGAAAAGTACCGATCAGTTGGAAAAGTTAGACTATTCTCAATATAGATTCATGCTTCAATGCCTTTCAAGAGATGGCCAAGTAAGAAAAGTATCCCTTTTTGCATAATAAATGATTAATTGTACATCTCCAATCACATCTGGAAAACATTGCTGAGTTTCATTCTGAATAGCTGACATTCCCTGTTAAAGGTTTTGTCAGCATATGCTTCTTTTGCCTCTTGCAAAATATGTGATAAAATATTAATGTAGAAGTAAACCAACAAAAACACAAAACACAGAGTTTCCTATTTTCTGATAAATCAGTGTGGCTCAGCATAAGCTTACCGACATTTTTTTCCCCACATTTTACACCATTATCAGAGTGAAACACACTTCTTTTCCTGATTTACTCTGAGACTATGGGAGGGCAACTAGAAAGCAGGCAATCCCAGCCAGCAACGAGAGAGAGGGAGAGCTCGCTGAGCAGCAGGACTGGAAAGGACACCCCACCCCTCTAAACTTCTGGGGAGAACATTCCTTTTCCTTCTTCAGCAGCTGAAAGTAGACTGTGGTTAAAGAAAATAATAATAAAAAAAAAGTAGAAAAAACTAGATTAGGAACTAATAAAGTGCTGGGCTGATTAGCTGGTGATAATGAATCTTTTCTACCTTCAGAAACTAAGCAGCAAAAAGAAGTAGGGTAGATGAGAGCTGCCTCTCTCCAGCAGCCAGAGGGGTGAGGCTGAGCATGGCAAGTGGGGAATACTGGCTGCTGGGTGGAGTGGATGGATAAAGTGGGTGTGATTTGTGACACTCCTTGGGAAGGAGCCACCACAGCACGCTCTGTTCAGCCAGCTTTGCAGTTGGCCTCCTCTGACAGTGTGATGCGTTTCAACCAGAAGAAATTAAGCATTAGACTGCTATAAAAATTCAAATTATGCACCACAAACCAAAATGGTACAATTTGATACTAACTGCCAGTTAACACTTTCTGTTCAATATGATGATCATCAGTTAATTATAGGCTTGTTTGCAGGAAGTTCAGCCTTTTAACAGCTATAGTTTTAAATATAACACAGTGATTAGAAACAGTTATTAACGGGTTGGTGCAGTTATTCCCCTTGAGTCCCTAAAGGAGAAATTAGAAATCCTATTTGAAGATGAAATATGACCACTAGAGGATGTAGTCAAGATCCTGAATGAGTGAGGCATACTGTTCCTCACTCATGCTCTGCAAGACCAGCCAGAAAATAGAACAAATACTTTCTGGAATATTTGGGTGGACAAATGGCAATCCAGAAGTCAGGGAGAATTTATCAACCCAGTAGTGTAACTGGGATAGCCCAGAAGTAAATCCACAAGCCCTGCTTTCAGTTAATTTTTTCTTCTCTTGCATATTCTGTGGGGTTTTCCTTATTTTCTTTTGTTAGTTGTTCCTCCTTTCCCTAGATTATCTGTTCCCTCAATCCACCCTTCCAGTAACCTTTGCTAGTGGTTACCTTCTCAACCTGACAATCTCAGTAAGGCATTCACTCTACCAGTTGAACCTGGGATACACCTATACTGGACATTTATGAGTACCTTTGATTCAGCTAGTTATTGAACGTATTGAATAACAAACCCAAATTATTTTTTAAAATCTCTCTCTCATTTCATATTTATTTACTTACTACTTTATGCAATTGATTTTTCCTTTCCCCATCCATCCGGCCCTCAGCCACAAACACTTGCTTAATCTTGCTTTCTCTCTCATAACCACAATTACTCACCCACAACTAGAATATCATGCTTATTTAGGAAATTACTTGCAATTTGGAGAGGAAAAAAGGGATACCAACAACAACAACAACAACAAAATCCAGGACCCAAATAGGAACTACTGGCTGTTGATTGATATATCAGTGATGTAAAAAAAACCCAACCAAAATCAACCTTTGAAAATAATATGTCTTAAATAGACTTGAAGACAGACTCCCAGTGCTGCTTATCAGTAGGGAGAATTCTCTGCTAAAACACAGGGACAGGTGATTGATATGCCTCCGTGATTATCACAATGCATTTAAATTAAAGAAGATTGTTTCAACTCAGACATGTCTTGTTTTAACTCTTCAGTATTTTATTTGAAAAAATATTATTTGCTTCTTTATACCTTCCCTTGGCTATGGTGGATGCATTTGTCCCTTTATTTGCATCTCAGTAAGTCAGGCTTTCTTAATCTGTGTATGAATATTCATCTAATTTTGCTGCTCGTATCTGCTATTCAACTTTGGCTGAGGCCTGGATTTTGCAATTGAAATCATCACACATCTTGGCTTCATTGGGCTGGGGAAGGTCACAAGGGTCTTCCTTCATAAAACCTGTATAGAATTGTGGCCCGAGAGTGTAGATTAACATATTAAAGTATATGACATAGAATATGCAATATACAACATCAGCTGATTAACATTACCTCTGAAGCTTAACTTTTCCATTTTCCCTTATTTTACAGTTTTAGTGCAGACTGCTAACCTCATTTTTGTGTTTAATTCTAAGTCAGTTGTGAGGAAAAAAGTTAATAATGGCTAAATTCAAGAGATCCAACATCAAAAGAAATTTTCAACATTTGGACAAAATAAAACCAGGTGTGAATAAAATATCATATTGCAATAGTAAGTGTTATTAAAGCCATTAAAGTATATTTGAATCCGGTGTTCTATTCATTTTCAAAGCTGACATTTGTAAATGTATATAGGCAGGACTCTTGTAAATTTAAAACAGAGCATTAGGACTTGCCCTGGAATCTGTAGCACCATCATACTGTATTTTGTTGATACATAATAATTCATAATTTTGTGTCTTTCAGCAGGGGCCATCATATTTTTATAACTGAATAGTATCCTTGTTGGTTAGCATATGAAGTAAGAACAAAAATGTTACTAAAAAGAGATGTTTGCAGCATCTTAGCAGAGTTCCGTAGTGTCTTTGATAGCAGACTTCGTTACATATCCTCAGTATCTCTTCTAACGAATGGTCTTAAGGATTCTTTTTGTAATTTGCTAACTGCTTTTAAGTTAGAGTTGTTGTAGTTCCATCTTGTCCCTTTGATAAAAGTCGCAACAGTGTGAATCTTAGACCGCCGTTCTGTAATTTTGAAGGAAAATATGAGAAGTTGTATTATCATTTCTGTCTATGAAATTTATTTCTGAAGTGAATGCCATACATATTTCTGAAATGATTGCCAAATGTATTTTCTAGAAGTGAGTGCCATTGAAAGCCAGGGCAGGCAATTTATACCGTGCATAATAATGATATTAATTTTTATGGTGTGTATAAGTTACATTTTGATTAGTTTTTTGCATGATTAAAAATTTGCAAAGCCTTTATGGCCCCCAGGAGCCTACCTGTAATAAACAGCTCTCACCTTCCAAACCATAAAACAGGTCTGCAGTACTTGAACATTAGAGCTAATTGCCTTGCTACATCAAAGGGAGCACCACAAGACTGAGAAAAATCACAGGAGGGGGGGTGGGGAGCGGGGGGCAGTTTCACCTCTAAAGGTTATGTGTTTGTGGCTTGGTGGAGCCCTGTAAAGTTATGGCCTCAGAACTGCTGTTTGCGATTAAGTTGATGGGGAAAGTCTATCCCGCAATCTCTCCCTGCTGCTGACACAGAGTCTTTGTTCACATTCAGATTTCTCAAACTGTTGCCAGGGTCAGGCTGAGGTCAGGCACCACGATGATGTATAGGAGAACATGTCTGGGAATTTCTCTCACACTTAAAACACATACCAGAAAAACAGGAGAGCACCCTGCAAAAATTGTCTGATGAGACCCAGATGATACTGTAGCTTTTCTTTTAGTACCTTCATAATTTTCTTTCTCTTTGCCTGACACACATACAATGTTTTATTAATGTGTGCCACGATAGCCCTTACAATTTTATGTCCCCTCAAGATAAGGACACTCAGTAGCACTTTGACACTTCATTTTCCAGCCCAGGGGGATTGGGCCAGTAAATCTAGTAAAAGAAGCAATGCGTCCATTCCCAAGGATGAGTCGAAAAGGGATTGCCATCGGCTCCGTGAGGCCACGGGGCCTGACACTGGATACGAGCCTCATGTGTGCGCGCTCGGCTCTAACACAGCCCGAGCCAGGCATGATCACAGGCTCACAGCATCCCGAACCGCACTCCCCCGCCACCCTGACAAACACAGCCCCGCTTCCAGCTGCGACAGGGATGCCTACCATGTTTGATTAGCTATCATCGCGGGAGGGGGCGGGGGACGGGGGGGGGGGCACTAAAACAGCACGAGGGGGGGGGTCCATTCTGATGGAAATTTCTTTTTTATATGCAATTGTTTCTAAAAGAGGGGACCATCCTTCTCCCTCTATTGTTCCAAAAAGTGGACTCCATGCTTAGTCCTAACATGTTGTATTTTGATGTCAATGCAAAACACATTGATCTGTGGTTGAGATTTGTTGGGGGTTTTGGGGGGCTTGGTGGGGGGTTTTTTGGTGGGTTTTTTTTTTGGTTTGGTTTCCAAAATTGTAGCCGTGTTTTTCTCTTCTGATTTACAAAAGGTTTCGCAGAGGGTTGAGAACCGGATAGGTTCGCCACATCGATCTGAGGGTTGTTTGCCTAGGCATACAGTTTCAGTGCATGGCTGGCAAGTGAGGCACTAAGCAGCAATTTTTTTGTGCTCAGCTGCTACATATGACAGAGGATATTTCATTTGGCTGTCAGAATGTTATTAATAAAACATGGGGTGCGAAGAGGGCCACTATTTCCCCTTTCAATCACTATAGCATTTACAATGAAAATTTTATGCAGTGTGTAATTTTCAGTTAATGCTTGACACTTAAAATGTCGGTAGCTGCATTTTGTATGGTTCCTGAAGGGTTAATTGTATCATGTTCCCTGCATAAAAGCTCTGCTTATCAAAAGTGAATAGAAGAGTGTATGCAAATGTGTGTCTGTGACCTTTTGCCTTTCCAGGGTTAATTTATATGGTCATTAAAGATTTTATGAAATTGAGCGGCCTGGTGCTTCGAATCCCATTTTACCTTCACCTCCTAATTTATACAATTCCTACCTGAGCCGGGAAATATGATTTTTATTTTTTTTGTGTGCGGCAATGAAAACAGCATGCTGTGCTGTAGGGAGTTGCAAGTCAGGTTATCTGGCATTACTCAGATTGCTAAAAATTCATTAAAATGTGACATCAGCACAGTGAGAGACAAATGATCACAGGATGAAAAGGAACAGTGGGCCTTTCACGGATTAGTGCTACACAGCCCCAGCATAGAAGCTAACTGCATAAACAGATTAATCCACCAGTAGCAGCATAGCTAAGATTTACCGAATAATTAAATGGGCTTGAGTTACTGTGAAGATTTCCATGTAATCTAGCTGGTGTGAACACGTAAGTGAGGTGTGGGTAATGCTGCTTCCTCAGAAGCCATATACCAAGTTGCATCATTTATCCTGAATGGCTCCCCCTGGAGACAAAATTTGAGACTTCGCCCGCAAAGCCAGAGGTTTATATTTAATACAGTACCTAATACCTAATACTTACTTACTGCAATTAGCGGGATACTGCTGCACTAATAGGATTTATATTTGAATTCCCCCCCCTTTTTTTTAACTCCCCGCCCTTTTTTTTTTGGCTCCCAGATGCATTTTTAGATGTGCTTGCTTTTGTTCCAGGCTGTGTGTGCATGTGCGCGCGTGTATTTTAACACAAATCATTTCTAGCCAAAGAATATGAAATGACAGGCCTTAAATCTGTCACACTGGTGGAAAGCGGGTGCTCTGATAAAGACACGGTCAGAATTTCTGGATAGATTTCGAAATATTGCAACTTATTCGTAATTAATGGCCAACCTCTTTAAAGTGCTGTTCTTTCCCTTTTCTTCTCCCCACCCCTCCTTCCCCCTGTTTTGCCACCCTCTGTTAGTGCTGTTCTTATTACAGGACATATTTTTTAACTGCTTTTAAGTGGTCACTGAGTTTCTTTTCTAAGATCTTTTCTGTGCTTATCCGCAGAAGAACAAGGTGAAGATACAGAAGGGTCTGCTAAAAGTACATCAGTGGCTGTGACTGATGATAAAGACTCAAGTGAGAGAGACAATAGTGAAGGCAAAAAATCTAGTAAAGACTCTGGTAAGATGCTAG
The DNA here is from genome assembly GCF_026419915.1 of Harpia harpyja. NCBI lineage: Eukaryota > Metazoa > Chordata > Aves > Accipitriformes > Accipitridae > Harpia > Harpia harpyja. The sequence continues at coordinate 45,884,702 of NC_068944.1, forward strand.
AATTTTGTTTTCCCCCTTTTTGTAACTTATGAAATGTTCTTTCATTTTAATCTGTCTGGACATTCCCACTACTATTCATTTCATGTGCATTTTGCATGTGATTTCTATCAGTAGCCTCCCATTGACCTATTTTTAATCATAACCATCTGACAGGATAGATGCGGATAAGTTGAAGAATATTACAGGACGACCAGTGAGATTATTTTTTAATCAAATCAGTTTGTGTGCTTGTAATTTTTTAAGCGCCTTTCATTAATCTTAGCTGTACTTGTGATTCCTCTGATGGCATATTAATTTTTCATAAGCATAGGATTAGGTACCACTTGAATTTTTTCTTCAATCAGGTTTTGCCCCCCTTTTAACCCAAAGAATGTGGGGGTTTTTGTTATTATTATTTTTTGCTCTTGCTCTCTGATCAGTTACTCCCAAGAATCTGGCCTCTTCCTGGGCATTTATTTGAGGCATTTTGAAAAAAATACACAAAATCCAGTGAAAAAGTTTACAGATGATTCAGCCTAAGAAAGAGGAAATATCATTGAAAACGGATTATGGGTTGGGTAATTTTGATCTCCTGGAATAGACAAAGCCCAGTAATGAAAGCTACTGTCTTTGAAAACAAAACCCCTATGTCATGACATTTACTTGTGCACAAACAAACCCAGGGCCAGCATCTGGTGTAGATACCCAAGGCTTTTTCTGTGTTTGATTTGGCAAATATGTGACTTCATCCATGCTTTTTATGTATGAGATGGAAATCTATGGTCACAATGAATATTACATTGGCTACTTTTGCCGCACGCTATACCTAGTTACATTATGTTGGATTCACTGAAGCAGAAGAAGTGCTGAAACAGGTTGAAGCCTATTAGTTTCAGGTAGTCATATATCTTTTCCTTGTATGCCAATGACAGCAGCATACAAAGGAGGTTGTATTCTCCATAAAGACACATAGTTGTAGAGAAAATATCATTTTACGTATGAGTTTCTTTACACCTGAATTCTCCCATACTGTAATTTGTTCTTTACATATTAAACACTTCTGGATTTATTTCAAAAACAAATTTATAGATGGCCCTTTCCATGCCGAATCAATTCAGAAGGCTGACTTAAAGATTAAAGCTTCCTTTAAGTTTGCTTGTTGATGTGCTGAGGTCAGTACCCATCACAGTTTAGAACCTCGGCTGCTCTTCAGTCGCTTTATTTTTTGAGATCAAGAGAGTGAAGAAAGGCCGATGATGACAAGGATGATGTTGAGCAAGAAAATGTGCTGTGGTTTAAAATACATATCCCCCTTGGCTGGCTCTCTGATTTGGTAAATACTGTCTGCAGTGCAGTAAAGCCATGCTCCCAGGCCAATATAGATGTTCCTGTGCAGTCTCATCAAGGGCTGTCCTGGACACTCACCGGGAGAGAGGTGACAGCCACCTCCAGCCCCCATTTCCTACCATACACTCTGCCTAGGGGATGCTGTAAACTGCTGCAGGGAGTTTATCAATCAGCCCTCTCTTTTTCTTAGGCAGGTCCATTTAGAGTTGTTCAAGAAAGAATACAGTATTAAAGCTCCAGCAAAATAAATGATGGAATCTAGAAAAAAATACTGAAGGGGAATTCTCAAAATTCCATCAGGATTAGCCACTCATAAGGGCCAAGTTTAATTAGGACAAACCTATATCCAGATGCCTACTGGGTGCACTACAAAAAAACAGCATAATTGTTCTGCATTCCCGTGCCAGCAATTACACAAATAACTTTGCAGTAAGATTCATATAAAAACAAGGGCTGAAATACATGATTGCCTTTGTGCTTTGCAGAAAATAGTTTGTACTGTAAAATCCTAAATCTTTTAGAAACTTTTATTTTCCTAATCTAAATTAATTCCACCTATGTAACATTCAGACCATCATCTTAATTTTTACTCAGCTGACAAGTATTTCTAATGACTGCATAACTGCTTGTGTACAATTGAATGTTAATTTGGGCTTTCTCATGAACTGAGTGTTGCAAGTCTTGCCAAAGAAATCTCAGGAAAACCAATAAATTAATCACAATACTAACAAGTTAGACGGGAAAGTGGTGTGACCCCTCTTTAGCATAGAATCTATTAGACAAGAAAGGATTAACATGTATTTAGTAAGAGTATGTTTGTGTAAGCTGTTGTGCTGTATTGCTTACCTTATCTCAAGGAGTAGAGCTTTCAAAATGAGACTTGGCAATATGCAAGTTATATTTGTTGAATATTCATTCAGAATAGAAAAGCCTGCTAATGCCTCATTTATATTGTCATTTAAATCTAGTGCCACTTTAGATTAATTATAATCCAAATTACAGCTCTATGTAGTGCAAGAATTAATATGGAATTTATCCAGATTAATACATTTGCATTGAAAATGTAATATGTCTCTGCCATGGCTAAGGGGAGCACTTTTTAATAAGGTAGTAAACATGAGGAAGGATGGAAATTAACCTTCATTATTGCAATGAAAATTATCTTTTCATTCTACTCTAATTAGAAAGAATACTCTACCAGTAATTATAATTTTAGAATTATTTTGAGGCTGAATAACATCATCTGATGTGTCAGAAGTCTTAACTTATGCAATCTTTATCAAATACATAGATTCATAAACAAGTAAATACTATTTCGATTATGGCTTTTCCAGTTTTTTTTTTTCACTAGCATATGTATTTTATTAACTTTCTCCTTCTTGTTAGTCACACAAACATTTTTATTTTTATTTTGGGGTTTCAAAAATGTTACAAAGGTGATGACATCTGAATTGCAGTGAATTATGTCATTTGTATATTAGCAATCCTACACAAGTTAAATAATTCTGTAACTGACAGACAATCATTGACTAGTCTATTTCATGGTGCTTATTTATAATTAAACTTACTTTGTGAGCTAAATGTATTGAAATTACATTAGTCATCTAAAATAATGCTGCGTATTTTATATTATAAAATGAATTGCAGTTGTGTTTCACAATTAGGAAAAAAACCAACAAATAATGTGTCTCAAGAATAAAAAGTGCGCATTTAAAACATGAATAACAACTAGATTTAGTCTTTTCCTACAACTGCCTAGTAAGAATAGCATGCCAGTGGAACATCTAGCTATAAAAACAGTGCCACACAGCATGCTTGGGACCATAATATTTTCTCTCCTTTCTCCCTCCTCTTTCAACACCCTTCCTATAAGACCATAACTTTGTTCAGCCTCCCTACAGGAAGCTGCTTAAAACAGTGAATTCAACACGGAAAGCAGAAAGTTGATACAGCAAGATGAGGCACTGAGTTGTAATAGCTGGACCATTGCGTAAGGAGCCAACCTCTTTTGTTTTTGGCACGTATACTCTGGCTTGGGGAGGGTTCGGTCCTCACCATGTGCAGGGGCGAGTGGCATCCCCATGCCAGAGGGAAGAATCGACCTCCTTTTTTTTTTTTCTGCAAAGCTCACCAGAAGTCACGGACTCAGTTACTTTACTATAGGCCAGATGTAACTTTGGTTGCTTAAGAAGTAACAGTGCTTGGGGTTGAATGAATCCAGAGCAACAACAACAACAAAACCAACAAAGCCTCTGTAAATTTCGACAGTTCATATAAATATCATAGTAAACATAATAAAAAGCTGTGCTTTGTTATGCATTTATTGACCCCAGCACAGTGTTTTATAACTCTATGGTTTTATTATATTAACCGCAAAAGAAAATTTAACCAAAAAACCCCCTTGTTTTTATAGAAACAAGAACTATGTGTTTCATGATTATTATAGGCCCTTTGAAGTAATTAAGTTATTCCATCCTGTGGTGGAAGATGATATGTAATATTAACCCTGTGCGTACCCAGGCGCACACAGAATGTGCTCCACGGTAAATTTCACTAGCAGTTAAATACCACTGCTAAAACACATTTAAATGCATTTGCACAAGTGAATTTAGGAGCAGAATTTGGATCCTAATTTCTGTAACAACGTGTTGAGAACAATCTAGCATGATGAGGGGAAGAGAAGGTGGAATTGGTTTATTTTGGTTTTGAAATTCAGCTTCCTGTATAACAGTGTCCGTTTACACCAGCTGAGATTTTGGCCAATTTGTCTTTAAAAAAAAAGGGACGTTTTAAAAGTGACATATGATAAAGGTAGGAAACAGTAGTCAACTGTTAGACGTTTTTGACAGTTGGAAATGAAGAGAGGTTAATAATTTGAACCTATCCTTCTAAAACCTGAGAAGCAACCTTTCTCTGTTAATATAGTATGTCACGTTTTTACTTCCCATAATTCTCACGGTTAAGACATTTAAATAATAATGGTGTATTGCCAAGTAAATACAGATAGGCCAGGGAGTACTGTATTATATACTGAAGTGAGTAATAAGATGGTGCCTTATGTGATGGCATCATGTAGATTTTGCCTTTAAGCATCGCTAGTCCTTCAGGTCGTTGGCACAGCACTGGCTGAGCAGTCTAAATGAGGCCTCCAGGATCGGTTCCTGAGAGTGTAAAAATTCAGTGGGGCTCCAGGAGGCAGCTTGTTCAGATGTTAAACTGATGTTGACAAACTGATACCGATGTTGACAAACTGGTCATTAAAAGTAGGGAAATATGGCAGGAATAAACTTTAATTTGAGCAAGAACATGCAAAAATTACTGGTCTAAATTACAGCAAAAGAAATAATTAGCAACTTAGGAATGAAAAACAATGTGTGGGAAAATCACCATTAATGTGTAAGTCATAAAATATGTTTATGTTTTTTTTAAAAAATGCCCTTCAGAAAATGTCCCTGTATGATTCAGTTTTCAATTGTTTATTATTGTACCATGAGGATTTGGTATTTACCTTGAAAACTGTTCTCTTATTTTACTTCACTTTAATGTTGCTCTTGTAATATCCAATATTGCACAAAGTCTATATGAAAATAATAAGAATAAAAAGTTCTTGGGTTTGTCTACAGAAATATACAAGTATTTTCTTTGTTCATGTTTACTTTGTTGCCAAAACATCCATGACCTTATTTTTAAATTAATCCTAGGTTATTGTGCAATGAGGTGCAATTTGTTCATTTATATGAACCTTATGTGGATTGAAAAAAATCAAGATAAATCTTCATGCACAGCATACAATCAGATTACCCCTGGACTATATATTTACGTTGGGTCTGATAGCAATCAATGGTTTAGCTTCATTGCATTTCAAGATGTATTTGCACCCAGTGTCCAGTGATAGTGTCCTCACCCTGGAAATAATTTAGTTGCAAATTGACTGGAAGATGGTGAAAATTGAAAGTTAAAATTAGAAATACTCATAATAAACAGCAGAAAAAAGGTCAGATGATGCCGCACTATGATGAGATTGGAATGGTTGGTAAATGAGGTTTTGTGTTTGTCGTGAGATGTATGTGACATGCCTACCCAATGCTCTTGTAATATCCAGCCTAGCAGAAGAGATTATCTGGCAAATTGACGCTGGAAAGAATTTTCTGATGGACTGGGAAATTAGAATTGCACTCTTTTCTTTGATGTGTGCAAGACTGGGCCGCATTACACAGCTAGTTCAGGCATAATATTAAATATAGTATTTAATACTTAATAGTAGAACTATCTATAGAAAACAATCATTTTCTGGTTTTGATCACAAATGCCAGACTATAAAAATTCACAGTGTAAACATCTAAGGCAATCCCAAACGACTGATCTTTGTATATAATTAATATTAAGTTAGCTCTGAAATCCTATTCTCCACAGTATTTCTTTTAAAGCCTCACTATATTTAGCTTCAGAATTGTAACCAGGCAGGAGTTATCAAAACAGCACAATAATCATATTGCTCAGACAGTTTAGAAAAGAGAGAGGGTAATTAAACAGCAGCAAATTAATTATTTTGGAAAACAAGATTTTTAAGCAAAAGCTGATTTGTTTTAATGTAATACACAAATTCATACTGAGCTACTAAAGAAAGAACATTATTGATTAATCTTTAAAGGCAACCTAAGGTTATCTAAACAGCAGAGAAGAGTCCATTTTTAAATGTATTTGTAGAGTCTCCATCAAGGATAAAAGTGTATTTTCACCTTTGTGCTTACCAGAGTTGTTTTATTCTTTATATTTATATTTTTTCTCAGAACTTAAAAAAAAAAAAAAAAAGACCCTCAAAGACAATACAGACCTTTGGAATCACAGCCTCTTTGTAAACCAGGATATTTTAAAGTTTAAAATATGTTCTTAAAAATTATGTTTTTGGAACAGGAATAGTCACACCAGAGAAGGAACCAAAATTGAACACTGTGGTAGGGGCACAACAGCTTCTTCTGGCAAAAGAAGAGGATGGTGCAGCTAAAAAATCAAAGCCTCCAGAGGACAATAAATTTTGTCATGAGCAGGTAAAAGAAAATGTAACAATTTAATTGCATTCTAGAACTCTTTCAAATAACTCAAGAATGAAACAGAGATGATATGCCGTTGAAATAGCAATATCAGCAAGTTACAAAAAGCACACTGACTAATAGCCTTCATCTTGATTTTTTTCAGTTCTATCAATGTCCTTATTGTAACTACAATAGTAGGGACCCAAATCGTATCCAGATGCATGTCCTGTCACAGCATTCAATGCAACCTGTTATCTGCTGCCCCCTCTGCCAGGATGTCCTCAGCAACAAAATGCATCTCCAGCTTCATTTGACCCATTTGCACAGTGTGTCCCCTGACTGTGTGGAGAAACTGCTCATGACAGTAAGTGTTCCAAATACTGATGCACATGCTACAGAAATGTACTTGGGCCTCTGGGCAATGTACTTGTCGTGACATAGTATTCAGGTAGCCCGAGGAGAGGAGGGGAGTGGGTCAGGACTCTGAGGTTCTGTTGCCAGCTCATCCAGTGACTGACGTCCCTTGGGAAAATGACTGAAGGTGGATTTCAAAGATGCTGAAAACCTGCAGTTCCTCATTGATGTTAACCTTGGAAAAATCAAGCCTGTCCATGTCTCTAAGTGCACACCTGCAAATTGGGTCTAATAATATCCAGGTCTCACAGGTATTGTGACTTCTGTTTGTAAAATAATAGGAATTCCCTGCAGAATGTAGTTCCCAAACGCAGAAGAATTCCTACGTATAGCTGGGCTGTACTTGCATTTTATTACATGAAATTCACTGTAAAGTATCAATAGTGATGCTAATTGGAGAACATGATTATCTTATTGTACACGATGTCCTGTTTCTTACTTTCTGCCTCTGTATAAAAGACCTTTTAGTTCTTTGTGAATAAATGTGAGTATGAAACAGAAAGGCAAGTCCAAGAATAGGTAGGAATCAAGTTAGGTCAGTTCTCTAGGATATGGAATATCTGATTTCAGGTACCTACCCTGGATCAGGCAGGGACTTGAACTGGCTTCCCCATGATTGGGATGAATGCTATAACCCGCAAACTATTTGGAGGATGAAACACATTCCAACCTCACCAGGAGAATCCCGTTCTTTACTGCAAAATTGTACAAACCATGTCAAAATAATAAATTTATCTGAAAAATAATGACTCAGCACCATTCAAAACAATGTCAGTAAAGACACAATCAGATCTAGAACGTATTCATTATTACAGTATAGATTCAGTTAGAAAATAGACCTCCTAAGACACCCCGATTCTGGTTGTCTTGCCTTTTTAGAAGGAAATGCACTTGGAAATCTCAGGGATCCACCTCCTTAGGGATTTATTTCTGTATCCATAGATGACTCCTTCATTTATATGGTTGTGGTTGTAGGCCTACCACCTCATTCCCAAGTAAAGTGGGAAAAAAATAGGAAAGAATTGAAAGAGCTCTTGCCTGAAGGTCTAGGGTTCCTTGTGCCTAGTGCTGATGAGCAAATACAGAATTGGGGATTATTCTTTTCTTTTCCTTGGTTTTCTACTAACTATAGCTCTGCCGGACCATGTAATTTTGGCCCACCACAAGGCAAATGGAGTAGAAATTTAACTTTCCCAGACCCTTTTAGGAAACTGGAAAAATGTGGACACCCTCCCCTCTCCATATTGAGCAGCATCAGCCATCTTTTCAAGTTCTTTGTGATTCCCTCTATGCTGATAATGGGGCAACTTTGAAATCTCTCCTCTCCTCTCCAGGTGCTGGGGAGTTGTCTGAGAGGAAAACTAAAAGTTTGTTTGACAGAGAAAGAGACTGCAAAACATAGTCTGCATCATCTAAATTGTCCTGGTTGCTAACACTAATATGCTCTGTCCATATCTGAACTCTCTGATGACAAATACCATTCATAGCAAATTTTTTTCTCTGGGATATTTACAGTTATCTACATAATTTTTTTTAAAAGTCCTTCCCTCCCAAATAAACTCAAAGACACTAGTCCTCTGAGAGGATGCTATTAATGCCATGTATAAATTACAAATATACTAAGCCCCGGGCTTCTTAAAATAAGTCTAGAAAATTTTTTTCCAACAGGCAATTGATGTACATACATACATAGATATAATTCTTATGTACCCTAATAAAGGTTTAAAATAATTTGTTAACTGTTAAAGAGGAACAAAAGGTGTTTCTACTCATACTTAGTAATGTATGCATCTTCTATTATTATAGTAATTTACCACCCAAAAATGTCTCCTATGGATATTCTTGTTACCTCTCTATGAAGTAAGGAAATACTACCCTTATGTTAGAGATGAAGAGCAGCAGCATGGTCTGAACTGATTTATCCAAGGTCATTTAGACAGACTCTGGTAGTTCAGGAGTTTGAACCCAGTCCTGCTAAGTCTTAGCATGAAGCCCTAGACAATGCTTTATTTCAGATATGAGTATGTTTTAATGTTCCAAGCAAAAGGAAAACATGAAGTGTTGAGCAAATATTCATTTCGACTTAACTAAACTGAGCACTCTCAGACACCTATAAGAATACATCCTTAAGAGATTTCTGTCTATAATTTGAAAGCATAACACAACAGGTAAAGCAGTATGAAGAAGATACATAAGCAATTGAAGACAAGAGAGAGAAAAATCTTATTTTAAATGGAAGTAAGTTGCTATTTCTGTATGGAAATAAACTTACATTTTTCTTTCAAAGATCATGGAAGGTCCAGCATTTGTTTAAATAACAATACAGGTGAAGAAAAGTGGGAATGCCCTCAGTCAAGAACTGACTGGTGACCTTATCGCAACATGATCTCCGTCTTTGGAGGATGTCTGAGGAGAATACCCCTGATAAATCTAACCAACCTGACATAGCCAGCAAAACCATCTTTGTGGTGACATTGAGACGAATGAAATATTGATTGTATGTAGTTCTATAGCATCACCTTATTGTGGATTAGTTTGAGTTGATTCTCCACCAAGGGACACCCGATGCTCTGGATTTGTGGTCTGTCAGAGCCATTTATCAAGGACTGAATCAAGATCTTGGTTTAGTACTGGCAGTCTTTGATCCAGATATGGTAGATCTTTTGAATTATAATTTCATACTGTTGTATAGTATTAAAGTGTGACTTTTCCTGTAATAATACTGTGTTCTTGGTTTTCAAAGGTTCCTGTACCAGATGTCATGATGCCCAATAGTATGCTATTGCCAGCAGCTGCTTCAGAGAAATCTGAACGTGACACATCTGCAACTATTACAGCTGAGGGATCTGGGAAATATCCAGGTATGCAAGAAAAAGCCCAAACGTGTAGAAGCTAGGTAGGGGCAGTTTAGAAATAAGCCACTTGTTTCTTTCTTAGTAAAGTGAATCCTTTTGGCTTGCATACAGCCACAGAGATAAAAAGAGAAAAATAACAAGGGGCCTGAATTTGGCTGACTGCACCTATGCAGAGTTACCAGGATGCACATGTATGCCAGAGTGTTTGCTTTTGGCAGAGGTGAAATTAAACAGTAGTGCCTAGCCACTTTGAAGGTAAGACCCTCCTTGTTTAACCAGCAAATAAGACCCAGTCCTAAAAGACAGTGGCACTTTCACCAACATCGATGGGGATTGTTAGGCAAGCAATTCTCCCTGCATTTCCAATAGTAGGTTTCTTATCCTGGACACTTACTGTTTTCTGTTCTGGGAAGCTGCTTTGCTACCTCTCTGTTGTGGTTTAATCCCAGTCAGCAACTAAGCACCACGCAGCTGCTCATTCACTTCCCCCCACACCCAGTGGGATGGGGGACAGAATTGGGAAAAGAAGTAAAACTCATGGGTTGAGATAAGAACAGTTTAATAGAACAGAAAAGAAGAAACTAATAATGATAATGATAATGATAACACTAATAAAATGACAATAGTAATAATAAAGGATTGGAATATACAAGTGATGCACAATGCAATTGCTCACCACCCGCTGACTGATGCCCAGTTAGTCCCCGAGCAGAGATCCCCCCACCCCCACTCCCCCCAGTTTATATATTAGATGTGACGTCACATGGTATGGAATACCCCATTGGCCAGTTTGGGTCAGCTGCCCTGGCTGTGTCCCCTCCCAACTCCTTGTGCCCCTCCAGCCTTCTTGCTTGCTGGGCATCAGAAGCTGAAAGATCCTTGACTTTAAACATTACTTAGCAACAACTGAAAACATCAGCGTTATCAACATTCTTTTCATACTAAACTCAAAAACATAGCACTGTACCAGCTACTAGGAAGACAATTAACTCCATCCCAGCTGAAACCAGGACACTCTCACAGCATGCTCCTCCCTCTCTCCTCAGACCACCTTCCTCCTCCTTTCTAATCACCTGTCCTACCTATTGTCCCCATTTCTACTCCCTCCCTCTTCCCTACTGTTTATTTCCTTGTTTGGTGCTCCCATTGTGTGAGTAAACTCCTATCTTATGACAAAGAAAAGCCTTATGCCACTACTGGGCCAACTGCCACTGCTAGTCTGATCATCGTGTTTGAATTTTGCTACTTCTACTTTTTTTTAACCTCCTGTTGGTCCTGTCTGCTTTATTCTCGGGGGCAAGGATGCATTGCTATATTTTGCTAGGCCAACACATGGCATACCAGGTGCCTCTCTTGATTTCTGATGGAAAAAAAATAAATTAATACTATGTGTTGTTCTCTTCTACTTGTGTAAAAGACACTTCACTTTCTTTAACTAGGTGAAAGTCCTGTGGATGAGAAAAGTACCCCTGGGATCGATGAATCAAAAACTGGAATGGAAATTAAGACTGAGGAACAGAAGCCACCTAAGGAATCTACTGAAACACCAGACTGGAATAAGAGCAGCAGTAAAGAGATAAAGACCACTGACTCGATGACGGATCAGCTAAATGAACAGCAGAAGAAGCAACAGCTCTCTGTTTCTGACCGCCATGTCTATAAGTACCGTTGTAACCATTGTAGCTTGGCTTTTAAGACTATGCAGAAGCTTCAGATACATTCCCAGTATCATGCTATTCGGGCAGCTACCATGTGTAGCCTTTGCCAACGTAGCTTCCGTACATTCCAGGCTTTAAAAAAACACTTGGAAGCAGGCCACCCTGAACTCAATGAAGCCGAACTTCAGCAGCTGTGTGCATCTTTACCTGTTAATGGTGAACTCTGGGCAGAAAGTGAAAGTATAGCACAAGATGATCATGCACTAGAACAGGAAATAGAAAGAGATTATGAGATGGACCAGGAAGGTAAAGCAAGTCCTGTAGGAAGTGATAGCAGCTCTATTCCAGACGACATGGGCTCAGAACCAAAGCGGACCTTACCTTTTAGAAAAGGGCCAAATTTTACTATGGAAAAATTTCTCGATCCATCTCGCCCGTATAAGTGTACGGTGTGTAAAGAGTCTTTCACCCAAAAGAACATTCTCTTGGTCCACTATAACTCAGTGTCCCATCTACATAAACTCAAAAAGGTTTTGCAGGAAGCATCAAGTCCTGTCCCTCAAGAAACCAACAGCAGCACTGACAACAAACCCTACAAATGCAGCATTTGTAATGTTGCATATAGCCAAAGTTCTACATTGGAAATCCATATGAGATCTGTGCTTCATCAGACAAAGGCAAGGGCTGCAAAATTAGAACCAAGTGGTAATATAAGTAGCGGAAATAGTGCAGCAGGGAATGTTAATAGCCCCAGCCAAGGAATGCTAGAATCTATGAGCTTACCAGCAGTTAACAGCAAAGAAACACATTTAGATGCCAAAGAATTAAATAAAAAGCAAGCTTCTGAATTAATTTCTGCTCAGCCTACACATCACCCACCCCAGTCACCAGCACAACTTCAAATGCAACTACAGCATGAACTGCAACAGCAAGCTGCTTTCTTTCAACCCCAGTTTCTAAACCCAGCTTTTTTGCCTCACTTTCCAATGACACCAGAAGCACTGCTGCAATTTCAACAGCCTCAGTTCCTTTTCCCATTCTATATACCTGGGACAGAATTTAGCTTAAGCCCAGATCTGGGTTTGCCTGGTTCTGCCACATTCGGCATGCCTGGAATGGCTGGTATGACAGGATCACTGCTAGAAGATTTGAAGCAGCAGATACAAACTCAGCACCATGTTGGCCAAACCCAGCTGCAGATACTGCAGCAACAAGCACAACAGTATCAATCCACCCAACCCCAACTTCAGTCCCAAAAACAGCAGCAGCAAAGTAGCAAGCTGATGAAAGCAGAGCAAAATACCTTAGTAAGTACAGACTGCCAGCTGATAAAGGATATGCCATCATATAAGGAGTCAGAAGAAATTTCTGAGAAACAAGAGAAGCCAAAGCAAGAATTTACTAATGAGAATGAAGGACTAAAGGAAAACAAAGACATGAAGAAGCCGAAATCCTCAGAATCAGCCATCCCACCACCCAGAATAGCTTCTGGAGCAAGGGGGAATGCAGCCAAGGCTTTGTTGGAGAACTTTGGATTTGAATTAGTTATTCAATACAACGAGAACAGACAAAAAGTACAGAAAAAAAGCAAGACTGGTGAAGGTGAAAACACAGACAAATTGGAATGTGGAACCTGCAGTAAGCTCTTTTCCAACATTCTTATTCTGAAGAGTCATCAAGAACATGTGCATGGACAGTTTTTTCCATATGGAGCGTTAGAAAAGTTTGCCCGACAGTACAGGGAGGCATATGACAAGCTTTATCCAATTTCTCCATCTTCTCCAGAAACACCACCGCCTCCGCCACCTCCTCCTCCACCACCACCACCTCCACCTCCTCCAACTCCTTCTCAGCCTTCTTCAGCTGGAGCTGGAAAAATTCAAAACACAACTCCCACTCCTTTGCAAGCTCCACCACCCACACCACCACCGCCACCTCCTCCACCACCACCACCTCCTCCTCCACCACCGCCACCATCAGCCCCACCTCAAGTCCAGCTTCCCGTTTCACTTGATCTCCCGCTTTTCCCTCCAATTATGATGCAGCCAGTGCAGCATCCTGCATTGCCTCCTCAGCTTGCCCTCCAGTTGCCACCAATGGATACTTTATCTGCAGATCTTACCCAGCTTTGTCAGCAGCAGTTGGGATTAGATCCCAATTTCCTGCGGCACTCTCAGTTCAAGCGTCCACGTACAAGAATCACAGATGACCAGTTAAAAATCTTGCGGGCTTATTTTGATATTAACAATTCTCCAAGTGAAGAGCAGATCCAAGAAATGGCTGAGAAATCTGGTCTTTCACAGAAAGTTATCAAGCACTGGTTTCGTAATACGCTGTTTAAAGAACGACAGAGAAATAAAGATTCTCCATATAACTTCAGCAACCCTCCTATAACAGTATTGGAAGATATCAGAATAGATCCTCAACCTTCAGCTGTAGAACCTTACAAGTCTGATGCATCTTTCAGCAAGAGATCATCTAGGACTCGGTTTACTGACTACCAGCTTCGTGTCCTCCAAGACTTCTTTGACACAAATGCTTATCCAAAGGATGATGAAATTGAACAACTTTCAACTGTACTTAACCTACCTACTCGAGTTATTGTCGTATGGTTCCAAAATGCACGACAAAAAGCTCGCAAAAGTTATGAAAATCAAGCTGAAACTAAAGACAATGAGAAAAGGGAACTGACGAATGAGCGTTACATTCGAACTAGTAACATGCAATATCAGTGCAAAAAGTGTAGTGTGGTTTTCCCCAGGATCTTTGATTTGATTACACACCAGAAAAAGCAGTGTTATAAAGATGAAGATGACGACGCTCAGGATGAAAGCCAAACTGAAGATTCTATGGATGCCTCTGATCAAACAGTGTATAAGAACTGCACAGCTTCTGGCCAAAACGACTCATCAAAAAGCCTGGCAGTTACAGCAGCAAGCTCTGGCTCTGGTTCTAGTACTCCTTTGATTCCATCACCCAAACCAGAACCTGAGAAGTCTTCTCCTAAACCAGAGCCCACAGAAAAACCAAAACAAAATGAAACCATCGCTAAGCAAACTGATACATCTTCCCAAAGCGCCAAACCAGTACAGTCTACTCCAGTAACCTCTTCTGACCCTCAGCCCTCAGCTTCTCAACCACAGCAACAAAAACAATCACAGATAGTAGGGAGACCTTCTTCTGCATCACAAACCACACCTGTTCCTTCCAGTCCTTTACCAATTTCAATGACTTCTCTACAGAACAGTCTACCTCCTCAGTTATTACAGTACCAATGCGATCAGTGTACAGTTGCCTTTCCAACTCTAGAACTTTGGCAAGAGCACCAGCACATGCATTTCCTAGCAGCCCAAAACCAATTTCTTCACTCACAGTTTTTAGAAAGGCCAATGGATATGCCCTATATGATATTTGACCCCAATAATCCTTTGATGACTGGACAGTTACTTAATAGTTCTCTTGCTCAGATGCCACCACAGACTGGCTCATCACATACGGCACACCCAGCTACAGTTTCTGGTTCCCTGAAACGAAAACTAGATGATAAAGAAGACAATAACTGTAGTGAGAAAGAGGGAGGAAACAGTGGAGAAGATCAACATCGTGATAAGCGTTTAAGAACTACAATTACTCCAGAGCAGCTGGAAATACTCTATGAAAAGTACCTACTAGATTCCAACCCCACCAGAAAGATGCTAGATCACATTGCACGTGAAGTGGGACTGAAAAAGAGAGTGGTACAAGTCTGGTTTCAGAACACAAGAGCCCGAGAAAGAAAGGGACAATTCCGTGCAGTTGGTCCAGCCCAGTCCCATAAAAGGTGTCCTTTTTGTCGAGCTCTGTTTAAGGCAAAATCTGCTTTAGAAAGTCACATTCGCTCTCGACATTGGAATGAAGGGAAACAGGCCGGTTATAGTTTGCCTCCAAGTCCTTTGATATCAACTGAAGATGGAGGAGAAAGTCCACAAAAGTACATATTTTTTGATTACCCATCACTGTCATTAGCAAAAACTGAATTATCAAGTGAAAATGAATTAGCCTCCACTGTATCAACCCCTGTTAGCAAAACTGCAGAAATGTCACCGAAGAACCTCTTAAGTCCTTCTTCTTTTAAAGCAGAGTCTAGTGAGGATATAGAAAATTTGAATGCCCCTCCTGCTGACTCTGGATACGATCAAAACAAAACTGACTTTGATGAGACTTCATCAATTAATACAGCAATTAGTGATGCCACAACAGGGGATGAGGGGAACAATGAAATGGAAAGCACGACTGGCAGTTCAGGGGATGCAAAACCTGCATCACCTCCCAAAGAACCAAAACCACTTGTGAACGACACGCTATCAAAAGCTGCAACTACACCTACAAATGAGAATACCGATGATAAATTTCTCTTTTCCCTAACAAGTCCCTCAATACATTTCAGTGAAAAAGATGGTGATCATGACCAAAGTTACTACATTACTGATGACCCTGATGATAATGCCGACCGCAGTGAAACTTCAAGCATAGCTGATCCAAGTTCACCTAACCCATTTGGAGCTAGCAATCCCTTTAAATCCAAAAACAGTGATCGGCCAGGCCACAAACGTTTCCGAACACAAATGAGTAACCTTCAGCTTAAAGTTCTCAAGGCTTGCTTTAGTGACTACCGGACTCCAACAATGCAGGAATGCGAAATGCTAGGGAATGAGATTGGCCTGCCCAAACGTGTGGTCCAGGTCTGGTTTCAGAATGCACGAGCTAAAGAAAAGAAATTCAAAATTAACATAGGGAAGCCATTCATGATTAATCAGACTGGACCTGATGGGACAAAGCCAGAATGTTCTCTATGTGGCGTGAAATATTCTGCACGTTTGTCCATAAGAGATCATATCTTTTCCAAACAACATATTACAAAAGTGAGAGAAACTGTGGGAAGTCAGCTAGATCGGGAGAAAGATTATTTAGCTCCTACAACGGTTAGACAGCTGATGGCACAGCAAGAATTGGATCGGATAAAGAAGGCTACTGATGTGCTAGGATTAACAGTACAGCAGCCAGGCATGATGGACAGCAGTTCCCTTCATGGTATCAGTTTGCCAGCAGCTTATCCAGGACTCCCTGGCCTTCCTCCTGTTCTTCTGCCTGGAATGAATGGTCCATCCTCCTTAACTGGATTTCCACAAAGTTCAAACAGTAAGTCTATAAGGGGATGATTTTCTCATTTTATTAATTTGATCATCTTGCATAGTCACCATCCCCTTCTAAAACACAGCATATTATGCACTCATATCATGCTTGTGAGACTGGTGTGGGTAGCTAAAAAGTACTGCTATGAGGTGTACTCAGTGCAATTCTCAATTGTCGCTGTAGCCTGGATGATAACTCTGATTTCACAAAAAAAAAAAAAAGAATTTTAATTGAAATCTAATTGACAGGAATGGTTTTGGTCCATATTAGGCTTCTGTAACAAAAGCAATATAACAATAACATTGTTATGCTTCTTTTGTTTGTTTTGAGTGATACTCCTTCAGGCAAAACTTGGGTTAGAATTTTTTATGTAAATTATTTGTATGCAAATATTTAAAGTAACATCTGATGAAGCACAAAATAGTAATTCCCACATTATCGGTTCATCAGGCATTTGGTCCACCCCTTAGACTAGTCCAACCTGTTGTTTAATTCAGAATAAATATTTAAAATAAAATGCTGGCCAAGACCCTCTATTATATTTCTGAATAATTGCCTGCTAAGATAAGAAGGTTTTTGTTGAAGGTAATTTGTAATGGCAGTTTCATTGTGATCCAAATTCCAGGAGCTCCTGAATATGTCCTAACCCTAGTTTGTAAAGTCATTGCAGACATGTGTCTCTTCATTTAGGCTTGCACTTTTAACTGAACACGTAACTCTGTTTTACTGACTGTTTTGACTCTCGTTTCACTCTGGTTTTTGCTCACATTGGAAAGCACTTCCTCTTGCAATAAGTTTCGCTGATGTTAGAGAATCAAGTTTTCTGCAGAATGATTTGTTTAGTACTAAAAAAATGAACCTTATTTATTTTCTTGTATTAGGCTCTGATTTTGCAGTCAGAGTTTGTTGTGAGTGCAGCCTTGCAGATTGAAGCTCTCCCATTCATCTTCTAACATTGCATATTCATATCAAATATGTGCACAGCAGAGTTAGGGAGCTGGTTAAGACCCCTCACCTCATTTTATCCAGTAATCCACTTGCTGTTGATCTCTAAACTTTGATTTAGAAAGCAACTCACTTTGGCAAGTAAGGTAGGGGCTTAATCACCAGTGTTGTTAGACATGCTAAGACTGTAGCAATGTCTTCTCTGCTACACAGCTCTGCTTTGATTGATGATGGTCATGTTATTGTTTCCCTAAGTGGTGGTCAAAGCATCTTGTTTTTCTCTTCATTGGATAAGAATGGCTTTCCTTCCACAATGGAGTCTCTGGCTGAGTGCCCTCTGGCTTTTGTCAAACAGTTATTGGCACAGAGAGAGCATATAAAGGAAATATAAAGTTGCTGTATTTCCTTCTTAATGGCATACAGTGTCCAGGTCCAAAAATGGCTGGTTGTTGTTCATCAAAATTATAGATATGGTTTCTCCATATAACTTTGCTAAATAGCTTCAGTTAGGTTGACCTTCAGGTAAAATGGGCTCTGGAAAACTCAGTCTTTGTCTATACCACTAAATGAAATTTGCTTGGGAAGATACTATTACATTCTTTCACTCTCAAAAACAGATAGTCCCCATGCAAAGTGAGTCTTGGGAATGATTGTGGGCCCATGATAGCCTCTCAGCTGTGCTCAGGAATTGTTTAGGAGAACGCTAGTTGGCCCAGGCCAAAACAGTGGCAGTCACCGTTCTTACTGTTTAACTTTACAGATGGTTTACTTTCAGGTTTTGGGAAATGTTCCCTGGTACTGTTTAACTTGCTAGTATCACTGTAGCCTCAGAGTCTGTAAATTGTCCTGTCAATAATACAAAAGGTATTATTACAGGCTAGCTGGTCCATAATGATTAAATTTTCAGATTTTTTTAATTTCTACCAAATATCTCTTCTTTGAGATAAATTTAAATCATTAGTACCATAGCATACACAGTGCACTGCCAATTGAGATGGATTTTTACCCCCTTTCATCTTGCATCTTCTTAAGGTTAATTAGCCCATTGTGGGCAAAGCCCACTGCGTAAACTAGCTAGTAAAATCTCATTGTTAACTTTTTCTTCTGCTATATGTTAAATAGCCCCTACATCCCCCTTTTGTTGCCTGGCAAATACTTGCATGCATAAATTTCCATTCCTTAATGATACATAATGGAGCAGTCATAGTGAGTGGAAAAAAATAATTATTTTAATCATTCATCATAGAAAAACAGTAATATACTCAGATGTTCTCCAGTATGTGCTCAACACTAGTACCAATTTTCTGCACCTAGTTAACCCATTTCTGTTTTCTTCTCTACCCTGCTTTGGCTGATAGTTCACATTCATATCTGATGCTAAGAATTGTTTAAGAAATATCTTTTTGGAAGCAGGCTTCCAAGCAAGCTTTTCTTCCAATTGAGCGTATGGTTCTTCTAGCAGTGCGTATATACTCAGCCAGCAGGACAATTGTTCTGCATCATTCTTTGCATGAAGGATTTTCTGAAGCTAAGTCCCTGATGACTCACTATCCTATACTTCAAGTCTACTTCTTGTGAATTCCACTGCAAGCGTGTAATGATGTCTTCTCTTTCGGACCCGGTCCCAAAAATGCACTTCAGAAGTCTCCCTTATATTCAAATATTTACCTGTTTTCACTGATGCTTACAGGGCTGGTAACTCTATTTCCTGTGGCAAAGCCCATCCATTCTGTCCTACATGTTTGTTTAAAGGACAGTGTTAACATTAGTAAGATCCTCACTTTTAAAGAATATGTTTGCTGTTTGCTAAGACAGGGAACTAGTGACACTATAATAGTGAACATTACATTTAAAATTCTCTTTTGTGTTTCTCTTTACTCATGCTAGACAGAGAAATTAGCCTGATTAGTTTCACTGGTTAATACAAGTTTATGAGGGATTTCACTTTCATGTTGTTGCATCCAGTATTATTTATGGGTTTCCAAAAAGGTACAAAACCCAGCTAAATTTTGCAAAATACTTTTCTGTTTTAAATGCAGTATTTGCTTTTACGAAAGGTTTGAACTGGAACACTTGAAAATAATGCTAAATCGCAAAAGATGGAAATGTTCAAAGTACAGTTCATTTTGTCTTCTTTATGTAGTGCTCAAACTGAACTTTCATTTGCAAAGATTATTAGATTTGTCAAAATAAGATAGCTTCATTTCTCAATGAAAAGATCCATTAGTTTTAAATTCAGTTATTTTGTTCTGAAACAAGCGTTTTTTTAATGTCAGAACTATTGTGTGGTTCTAGGATGATATGTTGAAGAATCCTCTCAGCTGTGGGATATATTTCTGTAGATAATGTAATTATACCATCTTGTGGCATCAAATGCTGAGCAAGGTCTCAAAATTACTACTATGTTTGCTCAGCATAATTCCTAATATGGAGTTATTTGGTGGAATTCTAATTCATACAGAATTTTAGTTCCGGCTCATCTTTGTTCTTCAAACCCCTTCTTATTTTCTAGGTGACTGTAGATAGAAGAGTTCACCTGCTGTTTTCAGCTGTTCTTAAAATTCACATTCTCTTTTCTTCTTAGCTTTGTGTTTTTGCCTATGATCCCTTGCAGAAAACTAGCGCTTCATCTTGCTTCTAGCTATTAATACTGGTTCTGTGAACCTTTTAATGTCATCATCATTACCATAGGTTCTTTGCACATCACTTAAGCCTGGGCTGCCTTGAAGATTCACAGCAGCTTTTTCCAAGAATGCACACATCACTGGGTAATATGTACTTAGTGGTTTTTGAAATCTTATCAAGAGAGAAATTTGATTCAGCAGCAATTACTTTCCTTATTATTAGGGCACTAAATTCTGTTCTCTGTTTGCTTTTGGCCCATTGGTAGCAGTTATATTTTTATATTTTTAGCCCTCTGATTCATCCAAGTGAAAGAGAAGTCTCTCCTCTTTGATAGTCACTTAAAAGAGTTAGCAGGATTAGAATGTTTCTTCATGATTAGTGAATTTTCTATTCTACATCTCTCATGTGTGGAAATGGAGCATTAGTTGCATCGAGTTTTCTTCATTTAGTTTTGGAAACCCTCAGTTCTACACTTAACTTCCAATAAAACAGGTGGATTTCACTATTCTGTTGCAGCCTGTCTGGATATTTAACTCAATCCTGTGTATTGCAACTAAATTCCAAAGAATATGTGGAAAATGGAATAGATCTTGGCTGCTCTGGGCATCATCAGTATAAGTAGACTGAAGACAATATGATGTGTAAGGGTTGAAGAGGTTAAGAATAGAAAGAAATCGGAAAAATCCTAAGTAGCTGACAAGCCCAAATAACCATGACAAAGCTGGGGCAGCAGTTCACACTAACTGCATCATTCATGCATTTTCCATCTACAGTATTTATCATTTAATATATTTTCAGCAGACTCCACACACAATTGCCTGTTACTTCCTGTTGAAAGCGTAGGGGCAAACAATAGCATCTTCAACGTTATTGTGCAGTAACTGTGGCAATTACCCACTTTTTAATTATAACTGTTGTGACTTGTTTCACTGCACTATCTAATCCATACTCACAATGCATTTTAACTCCTTAGTGTTCCCCTACCGTTAAATAGGAGTAATGACATGGTGACAAACATTAAATGGCCTCTTTGTTAAATCTGATAATTATTCCCTTTGAATCCTAATTGCTTTATTCCTAAGTAATGCTAAGCACCTGGATATTGATGATTTAAACGTCATTCTTGTTCACTCCATTAGTGCTTCCTAGTAGCTAATACCCATCTAACCTCCATTGCAGAACCTGCATTTATTGTTCTCTGTGCACTAGTAGACTGTTCCCACTGTTGCTTCACTTTTACAGTTCTGTGTGTATCACACACTTTTTATGCTCTTTTCTCTAGCAAACTTACTTGCCTGAAAAAAATGACAATGGGTGTAATGTACAGCCTCTTACAGTTAGTTGCCTTTTCTACCCTGTGCCATCATTTAATTTTCTGACCAACTATACATCTCACAGAAGTTGCTTTTTAATAGACTGTTACCAGCCACTGCACTATATCTGGTACTTGAAACAGAGAAAAGATTTCTTCCATTAAGTTATGAGGCATACTTATGGTGTGTATGCACCCTCCAGACAGAACCAGTCCGTCCTTAGGTTGCTTTCTCTAATGAGGTGGAGGACGTCATGCCTGCATGCTTCAAGTAAACCGAGAACAGCAGCGTTCCTGTGTCAAAGTACTTTAGAGCTATTACACTTATTTCCCAGCAAATACTGCATTGACCTGATTGCCGTGGTAAAGAAAAGCTCCATTCAAACTCTCAAAAATGAAAATGTAAGCTGTGTGGTGTCCCAGTAATGAATAGCATTGACCTGATTGCTTGTTCTGATAGGTTTTTTGAATGGTCATTTCCTGTTGATATTTACTTATCTAAACACCTTTCTTTCCTTATTATTATTGCATTTTCCCCCAGCAATTTGGATGAAGATTCCTTTTTATTTGAGAGCTAATTACTTGTAGTGAGAACCATAATTACCAGGTTTCTTAGGTGAAGGATGTGTGGGTTATATCATCCCAGAGGCATGATAAAAATTAGTTAAAATGAACAACAAAGTAGAGATCTCTCAAAGTATCAATTAGAGGGAAGCACTCTCACTGTGCTTAATGCTTCTTCTCTAATAATCTACTACTGAGCCTACTGAAGAAAATGAACAAAAAAGGAGAGTGCTATTTCTACAGGTATGAATCTGATCCTGCCAATGGAGCTGGGTTGACTTCCACTGCC